>NC_092273.1:29988817-30058817 GCF_036320965.1 Panulirus ornatus
GAGGTAGCGCTAGGAAAAGACAACAAAGGCCACATTCGTTCACACTGAGTCTCTAGCTGTCATGTGTAATGCACCGAAACCACAGCTCCCTTTCGACATCCAGGCCCCACAGAACTTTCCATGGTTTACCCCAGACGCTTCACATGCCCTGGTTCAATCCATTGACAGCACGTTTACACCGGTATTCCACATCGTTCCAATTCACTCTATTCCTTCCACGCCCTTCACCCTCCTGCATGTTCAGGCCCCGATCACTCAAAATTTTTTCCATTCCATCTTTCCACCTTCAATTTGGTCTCCCACTTCTCGTTTCCTTCACCTCTGACACATATATCCTCTTGGTCAATCTTTCCTCACTCATTTTCTCCATATGACCAAACCATTTCAAAACACCCTCTTCTACTCTCTCAATCACACTCTTTTTATTACAACACATCTCTCTTACCCTATTATTATTTATTCGATCAAATCACCTCACACCACATATTGTCCTCAAACATCTCATTTCCAGCACATCCACCCTAGTCCGCACCACTCTATCTATAGCCCACGACTCGGAACCCTATAACATTTTCGGAACCACTATTCCTTCAAACATACCCATTTTTGCTTTCCGAGATAATGTTCTCGACTTCCACACATTCATGAACGCTCCAAGAACTTTCGCCCCCTCCCCCACCCTATGATTCACTTCCGCTTGCATGGTTTCATCCTCTGCCAAATCCACTCCCAGATATCTAAAACACTTCACTTCCTTCAGTTTTTCTCCATTCAAACTCACCTACCAATTGACTTGACCCTCAACCCTACTGTATCTAATAACCTTGCTCTTATTCACATTTACTCTCAGCTTTCTTGTTTCGCACTTTTTACCAAACTCAGTCACCAGCTTCTGCAGTTTCTCACACGAATCCGCCACCAGCGCTGTATCACCAGCGAACAACAATTCACTCACTTCCCAAGCTCTCTCATCCACAACAGACTTCATACTTGCCCCTCTTTCCAAAACTCTTGCATTCACCTCCCTAACAACCTCATTCATAAACAAATTAAACAACCATAGAGACATCACACACCCCTGTCACGAGAACCAATCACTTTCCTCTTTTACTACACGTACACATGCCTTACATCCTCGATAAAAACTTTTCACTGCTTCTAACAACTTACCTCCCACACCATATATTCTTAATACCTTCCACGGAGCATCTCTATCAACTCTTATGATATGCCTTCTCCAGATCCATAAATGCTACATACAAATCCATTTGCTTTTCTAAGTATTTCTCACATACATTCTTCAAAGGAAACACCTGATCCACACATCCTCTACCACTTCTGAAACCACTCTGCTCTTCGCCAGTCTGATGCTCTGTACATACCTTCACCCTCTCAATCAATACCCTCCCATATAATTTGCCAGGAATACTCAACAAACTTATACCTCTGTAATTTGAGAACTCACTTTGCCTTTGTACAATGGCACTATGCACGCATTCCGCCAATCCTCAGGCACCTCACCATGAGTCATACATACATTAAATAACCTAACCAACCACTCAACAATACAGTCACCCCCTTTTTTAATAAGTACCACTGCAATACCATCCAAACTCGCTGCCTTGCCGGCTTTCATCTTCCTCAAAGCTTTTACTACCTCTTCTCTGTTTACCAAATCATTCTCCCCAGCCCTCTCACTTTGCACACCACCTCGACCAAAACACCCTATATCTGCCACTCTATCAGCAAACATTCAACAAACCTTCAAAATACTCACTCCGTCTCCTCACATCACCACTACTTGTTATCACCTCCCCATTAGCACCCTTCACTGAAGTTCCCATTTGTTCCCCTTCTTACGCACTTTATATACCTCCTTCCAAAGCATTTTTTTTTCTCCCTAAAATTTAATGATACTCTCTCACCCCAACTCTCATTTGCCCTCTTTTGCACCTCTTGCACCTTTCTCTTGACCTCCTGCCTCTTGCTTTTATACATCTCCAAGTCATTTGCATTATTTCCCTGCAAAAATCGTCCAAATGTCTCTCTCTTCTCTATCACTAATAATCTTACTTCTTCATCCCTACACTCACTACCCTTTCTAATCCGCCCACCTCCCACGCTTCTCATGCCACAAGCATCTTTTGCGCAAGCCATCACTCCTTTCTTAAATACATCCCATTCCTCCCCAACTCCCTTTACATCCTTTGTTCTCACCCTTTTCCATTCTGTTCTCTGTCTCTCCTGGTACTTCCTCACACAAGTCTCCTTCCCAAGCTCACTTACTCTCACCACTCTCTTCACCCCAACATTCTCTCTTCTTTTCTGAAAACCTTGACAAATCTTCATCTTTGCCTCCAGAAGATAATGATCAGACATCCCTCCAGTTGCACCTCTCAGCACATTAACATCCAAAAATCTCTCTTTCGCGCCTATGAATTAACACCTAATCCAATAACGCTCTCTGGCCATCTTTCCTACTTACATACGTATACTTATGTATATCTCTCTTTTTAAACCAGGTATTCCCAATCACCAGGCTTTTTTCAGCACACAAATCTACAAGCTCTTCACTATTTCAAGTTGCACCACTGAACACCCCATGTACACCAATTATTCCCCCAACTGTCATGTTACTCACCTTTGCATTCAAATCACCCAACACTATAACCCGGTCTCGTGCATCAAAACTAACACACTCACTCAGCTGCTCCCAAAACGCTTGCGTCTCATGATCTTTCTTCTCATGCCCAGGTGCATATGCACCAATAATCACCCACGTCTCTCCATGGGAATACGAATACGTATGTAAGTATGAGTGATGGCCAGAGAGCGTTATTGGATTAGATGTTAATTCATAGGCGCGTGAAAGAGAGACTTTTGGATGATAATGTGCTGAGAGGTGCAACTAGAGGGATGTCTGATCATCATCTTGTGGAGGCAAAGGTGAAGATTTGTATAGGTTTTCAGAAAAGAAGAGAGAATGTTGGGGTGAAGAGAGTGGTGAGGGTGAGTGAGCTTGTGAAGGAGACTTGTGTGAGAAGTACCAGGAGAGACTGAGTGCAGAATGGAAAAAGGTGAGAGCAAAGGACGTAAGGGGAGTGGGGGAGGAATGGGATGTATTTAGGGAAGTAGTGATGGCTTGCGCAATGCTTGTAGCATGAGAAGCGTGGGAGGTGGGCAGATTAGAAGGGGTAGTGAGTGGTGGGATGAAGAAGTAGGATTATTAGTGAAAGAGAAGAGAGAGGCATTTGGACGATTTTTCAGGTAAATAGTGCAAATGACTGGCAGATGTATAAAAGAAAGAGGCAGGAGGTCAAGAGAAAGGTGCAAGAGGTGAAAAATAGGGCAAATGAGAGTTGAGGTGAGAGAGTATCATTAAATTTTAGGGAGAAAAAAGATGTTTTGGATGGAGGTAAATAAAGTGCATAAGACAAGAGAACAAATGGGAACATCGGTGAAGAGGGCTAATGGGGAGGTGATAACAAGTAGTGGTGATGTTAGAAGGAGATGGAGTGAGTGTTTTGAAGGTTTGTTGAATGTGTTAGATGATAGAGTGGCAGATCTAGTGTGTTTTGGTCGAGGTGCTGTGCGAAGTGACAGGGTTAGAGAGAATGATTTGATAAACAGAGAAGAGGTAGTAAAAGCTTTGCAGAAGATGAAAGCTGGCAAGGCAACGGGTTTTGATGGTATTGCAGTGGAATTTATTAAAAAAGGGGGTGACTGTATTGTTGACTGGTTGATAAGGATATTTAATGTGTGTATGACTCATGATGAGGTACCTGAGGATTGGCGGAATACATGCATAGTGCCATTGTACAAATGCAAAGGGATAAAGGTGAGTGCTCAAATTACAGAGGTATAAGTTTGTTGAGTATTCCTGGGAAATTTTATGGGAGGGTATTGATAGAGAGGGTGAAGGCATGCACAGAGTATCAGATTGGGGAAGAGCAGTGTAGTTTCAGATGTGGCAGAGTATGTGTGAATTAGGTGTTTGCTTTGAAGAATGTATGTGAGAAATACTTAGAAAAGCAAGTGGATTTGTATGTAGCATTTATGGATCTGGAGAAGGTATATGATAGAGTTGATAGAGATGCTCTGTGGAAGGTCTTAAGAATATATGGTGTGGAAGGCAAGTTGTTAGAAGTAGTGAAAAGTTTTTATCGAGGATATAAGGTATATGTACGAGTAGGAAGAGAGGAAAGTTTTTAGTTTTCAGTGAATGTTGGTTTACGACAGGGGTGCGTGATGTCTCCATGGTTGTTTAATTTGTTTATGGATTGGGTTGTTAGGGAGGTGAATGCAAGAGTTTTGGAAAGAGGGGCAAGTATTCAGTGTGTTGTGGATAGTAGGTCTTGGGAAGTGAGTCAGTTGTTGTTCGCTAATGATACATCGCTGGTGGCTGATTCGGGTGAGAAACTGCAGAAGCTGGTGACTGAGTTTGGTGAAGTATGTGAATTACGAAAGCTGAGAGTAAATGTGACTAAGAGCAAGATTATTAGATACAGTATGGTTGAGAGACAAGTCAATTGGGAGGTAAGTTTGAATGGAGAAAAATTGGAGGAAATGAAGTGTTTTAGGTATCTGGGATTGGATTTGGCAGCGGATGGAACCATGGAAGCGAAAGTCAGTCACAGGGTGGGGGAGGGGGAGAAAGTTGTGGGAGTGTTGAAAAATGTGTGGAAGGGTATATTTGAAGGAATAGTGGTTCTAGCAATGTTAAATGGTTGCGAGGCTTGGGCTATAGATAGAGTTGTGCGGAGGAGGGTGGATGTGTTGGAAATGAGATGTTTGAGGACTACATGTGGTGTGAGATGGTTTGATCGAGCAAGTGAGGGAAATGTGTGGTAATAAAGAGAGTGTATTTGAGACAGCAGAAGAGGGTGTTTTGAAATAGTTTGGTCACATGGAGAGAATGAGTGAGGAAAGATTGACCAAGAGGATATATGTGTCAGAGGTGGAGGGAACGAGGAGAAGTGGGAGACCAAATTGGAGGTGGAAAGATGTAGTGAAAAAGATTTTGAGTGATTGGGGCCTGAACATGCAGGAGGGTGAAAGGCGGGCAAGGAATAGAGTGAATTGGAACGATGTGGTATACCGTGGTCGACGTGCTGTCAGTGGATTGAACCAGGGCATGTGAAACGTCTGGGGTAAAGCATGGAAAGTTTTGTGGGGCCTGGCTGTGGAAAGGAAGGTGTGGTTTCGGTGCATTATACATGACAGCTAGAAATTGAGTGTGAACGAATGTGGCCTTTGTTGTCTTTTCCTAGCGCTACCTCGCGCACATGCAGGGGGAGGGGGTTGTCATTTCATATGTTTCGGGGTGGCGACGGGAATGAGTGAAGGCAGCAAGTATGAATTATGTACATGTGTATATATGTATATGTCAGTGTATGCATAAATATGTGTTCGTTGAAATGTATAGGTATGTATACATGCTTGTGTGGACGTGTATGTATATACATGTGTATGTGGGTGGGTTGGGCCATTCTTTCGTCTGTTTCCTTGCGCTACCTTGGTAACGCAAAAGACAGCGACAAAGTATAATATAGGTATGTGTAGGTATGTATATTTGCGTGTGTGGAAGTATGTATATAAATGTGTATGGGGGTGGGTTGGGCCACTTCTTTCGTCTGTTTCCTTGCGCTACCTCGCAAACGCGGGAGACAGCGACAAAGCAAAAAAAGAAAAAATTTTTATTATATATATATATATATATATATATATATATATATATATATATATATATATATATATATGTGTGTGTAAGGGTAAGAGAGATGTGTAGAAATAAAAAGAGCGTGGTTGAGAGAGCAGAAGAGGGTGTTTTGAAATGGTTTGGGCACATGGAGAGAATGAGTGA
The DNA here is from genome assembly GCF_036320965.1 of Panulirus ornatus. Classification (NCBI taxonomy): domain Eukaryota; kingdom Metazoa; phylum Arthropoda; class Malacostraca; order Decapoda; family Palinuridae; genus Panulirus; species Panulirus ornatus. The sequence goes on from NC_092273.1 coordinate 29,994,681, forward strand.
GGAAAGATTGACCAAGAGGATATATGTGTCGGAGGTGGAGGGAACGAGAAGTGGGAGACCAAATTGGAGGTGGAAAGATGGAGTGAAAAAGATTTTGAGTGATCTTGGCCTGAACATGCAGGAGGGTGAAAGGCGGGCAAGGATAGAGTGAATTGGAACGATGTGGTATACCGTGGTCGACGTGCTGTCAGTGGATTGAACCAGGGCATGTGAAACGTCTGGGGTAAAGCATGGAAAGTTTTGTGGGGCCTGGCTGTGGAAAGGAAGGTGTGGTTTTCGGTGCATTATACATGACAGCTAGAAATTGAGTGTGAACGAATGTGGCCTTTGTTGTCTTTTCCTAGCGCTACCTCGCGCACATGCAGGGGGAGGGGTTGTCATTTCATATGTTTCGGGGTGGCGATCTGGGAATGATGTGAAGGCTAGCAAGTATGGAATTATGTAAATGTTAATTTATGTATATGTCAGTGTATGCATAAATATGTGTTCGTTGAAATGTATAGGTATGTATAATGCTATTTCTTTATTGTGTGGTATAATCTCGTGTATGTATATACATGTGTATGTGGGTGGGTTGGGCCATTCTTTCGTCTGTTTCCTTGCGCTACCTTGGTAACGCAAAAGACAGCGACAAAGTATAATATAGGTATGTGTAGGTATGTATATTTGCGTGTGTGGAAGTATGTATATAAATGTGTATGGGGGTGGGTTGGGCCACTTCTTCGTCTGTTTCCTTGCGCTACCTCGCAAACGCGGGAGACAGCGACAAAGCAAAAAAAGAAAAATTTTTATTATATATATATATATATATATATATATACTATATATATATATTATATATATATATAGATATATATATTTGTAGTGTGTAAAGGGGTAAGAGAGATGTGTAGAAATAAAAAGAGCGTGTTGAGAGAGCAGAAGAGGGTGTTTTGAAATGGTTTGGGCACATGGAGAGAATGAGTGAGGAAAGATTGACCAAGAGGATATATGTGTCGGAGGTGGAGGAACGAGAAGTGGAGACCAAATTGGAGGTGGAAAGATGGAGTGAAAAAGATTTTGAGTGATTGGGCCTGAACATGCAGGAGGGTGAAAGGCGGGCAAGGAATAGAGTGAATTGGAACGATGTGGTATACCGTGGTCGACGTGCTGTCAGTGGATTGAACCAGGGCATGTGAAACGTCTGGGGTAAAGCATGGAAAGTTTTGTGGGGCCTGGCTGTGGAAAGGAAGGTGTGGTTTTCGGTGCATTATACATGACAGCTAGAAATTGAGTGTGAACGAATGTGGCTTTGTTGTCTTTTCCTAGCGCTACCTCGCGCACATGCAGGGGGAGGGGTTGTCATTTCATATGTTTCGGGGTGGCGACGGGAATGATGAAGGCAGCAAGTATGAATTATGTACATGTGTATATATGTATATGTCAGTGTATGCATAAATATGTGTTCGTTGAAATGTATAGGTATGTATACATGCTTGTGTGGACGTGTATGTATATACATGTGTATGTGGGTGGGTTTGGGCCTAATTTCATTCTTTATTCCCTGCGTACCTATGGTAAACCCTCCAAACTACATCTCAAAGATTAATATAGTTAATTTTTAGGTATTTATATTATGCGTTGTGGAAGTATGTATATAAATGTGTATGGGGGTGGGTTGGGCCACTTCTTTCGTCTGTTTCCTTGCGCTACCTCGCAAACGCGGGAGACAGCGACAAAGCAAAAAAGAAAAAATTTTTTATTATATATATATATATATATATATATATATATATATATATATATATATATGTGTGTGTAAGGGTAAGAGAGATGTGTAGAAATAAAAAGAGCGTGGTTGAGAGAGCAGAAGAGGGTGTTTTGAAATGGTTTGGGCACATGGAGAGAATGAGTGAGGAAAGATTGACCAAGAGGATATATGTGTCGGAGGTGGAGGGAACGAGAAGTGGGAGACCAAATTGGAGGTGGAAAGATGGAGTGAAAAAGATTTTGAGTGATCTTGGCCTGAACATGCAGGAGGGTGAAAGGCGGGCAAGGAATAGAGTGAATTGGATTGATGTGGTATACCGGGTTTGACGTGCTGCCAGTGGATTGAATCAGGGCATGTGAAGCATCTGGGGTAAACCATGGAAAGCTGTGTGGGGCCTGCATGTGGAAAGGGAGCTGTGGTCTCGGGCATTATTGCATGACAGCTAGAGAATGAGTGTGAACGAATGAGGCCTTTGTTGTCTTTTTCTGGCGCTACCCCGCACACATGACGGGGGAGGGGGACGGTATTCCATGTGCGGCGAGGTGGCGATGGAAATGAATAAAGGCAGACAGTGTGAATTGTGTGCATGGGTATATATGTATGTGTCTGTGTGTGTATATATATGTGTACATTGAGATGTATAGGTATGTATATTTGCGTGTGTGGACGTGTGTGTATATACATGTGTATGGGGGTGGGTTTGGCCATTTCTTTCGTCTGTTTCCTTGCGCTACCTCGCAAACGCGGGAGACAGCGACAAAGCCAAATAGATATAAATAGATAAATATATATATATATATATATATATATATATATATATATATATATATATATATATATATATATATATATACATATATACATATCATCCCTGGGATAGGAGATTAAGAATACTTCCCACGTATTCCCTGTGTGTCGTAAAAGGCGACTAAAAGGGGACGGAGCGGGGGGCTGGAAATCCTCCCCTCTCGTTTTTTTTTTTTTTTAATTTTCCAAAAGATGGAACAGAGAAGGGGGCCAGGTGAGGATATTCCCTCAGAGGCCCAGTCCTCTGTTCTTAACGCTACCTCGCTAACGCGGGAAATGGCGAATAGTTTAAAAGAAAGAAGATATATATATATATATATATATATATATATATATATATATATATATATATATATATATATATATATATATATAGTAAAAAAGTAATATTTTAGGGTAAAAATATGTTCCTTTACGAAACTGTAATATCATTTAATGAAAGACTTTCAGTTTGACACCACCCCCATGTCATGTCAAGTTATATTAGAGGCAGACATGACATGACACCTGACACAGATGATCATGACGCGTTATGCTGTTATGTCATGTCATGTCAGAGATAGACGTGGCATGACATGACACCCGACTCTGTAGTGATGGTGTCATACGCCTTTACACCAGCCCCAGTGTAGATAACTCGAAGTACCTACGTAGGCTGTGTTGCGTTATTCAAATTATATATATAAATGTAAATCCGTTATTCACATTATCTAAATCTTAGCCACACACACACACACACACACACGACCAGCAACTTATATTTAAGTAAGGTATCCTTAAAATTACGAGAGAAAAACATTTTCTTTTATCCCGGATTGCCAACACAATCGTTTGGAACTACCAATTCGATTGTCATACCACTCTTTATGACTAGTGTAGTTATGGTGTGTACCGTCCAAGCTGCAGGGTAAGGTGGACACCCGTTCTCCCTCCGTGCTCGGGGGAAGAGAGTGGCAGGCCACGTATAGTGTGTGGGTGACAACATTCATGTGAAGGAACTTGGCTGTATATATAGTGATGGTAGATAGCTGCAGGACACGAAACACTCAGAGGTTATAACCAGACTTGAGTATGTTATGACTATATGACTCTGTTGTGATTATCTGAGTATATTGTGATTATCTGAGTATATTGTGATTATCAGAGTATGTTGTGATTATCTGAGTATATTGTGATTATATGAGTATATTGTAATTATCAGAGTATGTTGTGATTATCTGGGTATGTTGTGATTATCTGAGTATGTTGTGATTATCTGGGTATGTTTTGATTATCTGAATATATTGTAATTATCAGAGTATATTGTGATTATCTGAGTATGTTGTGATTATCTGAGTATATTGTGATTATCTGAGTATATTGTGATTATCTGAGTATATTGTGATTATCTGAGTATATTGTAATCATCTGAGTATATTGTGATTATCTGGGTATGTTGTGATTATCTGAGTATGTTGTGATTATCTGAGTATATTGTGATTATCTGAGTATATTGTAATTATCTGAGTACATTGTGATTATCTGGGTATGTTGTGATTATCTGAGTATATTGTGATTATCTGAGTATATTGTGATTATCTGAGTATATTTAATCATCTGAATATATTGTGATTATCTGGGTATGTTGTGATTATCTGAGTATGTTGTGATTATCTGAGTATATTGTGATTATCTATGTTGTGATTATCTAGGTATGTTGTGATTATCTCAGTATATTGTGATTATCTGAGTATATTGTGATTATCTGAGTATATTGTGATTATCTGAGTATATTTTGATTATCTGAGTATATTGTAATTATCTGAGTATATTGTGATTATCTGGGTATATTGTGATTATCTGAGTATATTGTAATCATCTGAGTATATTGTGATTATCTGGGTATGTTGTGATTATCTGAGTATGTTGTGATTATCTAAGTATATTGTGATTATCTATGTTGTGATTATCTAGGTATGTTGTGATTATCTCAGTATATTGTGATTATCTGGGTATGTTGTGATTATCTCAGTATATTGTGATTATCTGAGTATATTGTGATTATGTGAGTATATTGTGATTATCTGAGTATATTGTGATTATCTGAGTATATTTTAATTATCTGATTATATTGTGATTATCTGGGTATATTGTGATTATCTGGGTACGTTGTGATTATCTGAGTATGTTGTGATTATCTGAGTATATTGTGATTATCTATGTTGTGATTATCTGAGTGTATTGTGATTATCTGAGTATATTGTGATTATCTGAGTATATTGTGATTATCTGAGTATATTGTAATTATCTGAGTATATTGTGATTATCTGAGTATGTTGTGATTATCTGAGTATATTCTGATTATCAGAGTATATTGTTATCCGAGTATATTGTAATCATCTGAGTATATTGTGATTATCTGGGTATGTTGTGATTATCTGAGTATGTTGTGATTATCTGAGTATATTGTGATTATCTATGTTGTGATTATCTGGGTATGTTGTGATTATCTGAGTATGCTGTGATTATCTGGGTATGTTGTGATTATCTGAGTATGTTGTGATTATCTGAGTATATTTTGATTATCTGAGTATGTTGTGATTATCTGAGTATATTGTGATTATCTGGGTATGTTGTGATTATCTGGGTATGTTGTGATTATCTGGGTATGTTGTGATTATCTGAGTATGTTGTGATTATCTGAGTATGTTGTTTTTATCTGAGTATGTTGTGATTATCTGAGTATATTGTGATTATCTGAGTACATTGTGATTATCTGAGTATATTGTGATTATCTGAGTATGTTGTGATTATCTGAATATATTGTGATTATCTGAGCATATTTTGATTATCTGAGTATATTTTGATTATCTGAGTATATTGTGATTATCTGAGTATGTTGTGATTATCTGGGTATGTTGTGATTATCTGAGTATATTGTGATTATCTGAGTATGTTGTGATTATCTGGGTATGTTGTGATTATCTGAGTATATTGTGATTATCTGAGTATATTGTGATTATCTGATTATATTGTGATTATCTGAGTATGTTGTGATTATCTGGGTATGTTGTGATTATCTGAGTATATTGTGATTATGTGAGTATATTGTGATTATCTGAGTATGTTGTGATTATCTGAGTATATTTTGATTATCTGAGTATATTTTGATTATCTGAGTATATTGTGATTATCTGAGTATATTTTGATTATCTGAGTATGTTGTGATTATCTGGGTATACTGTGATTTTCTGAGTATGTTGTGATTATCTGAGTATATTGTGATTATTTGAGTATATTGTGATTATCTGAGTATATTGTGATTATATGAGTATATTGTAATTATCAGAGTATATTGTGATTATCTAGGTATGTTGTGATTATCTGAGCATATTGTGATTATCTGAGTATGTTGTGATTATCTGGGTATGTTGTGATTATCTGAGTATATTGTGATTATCTGAGTACATTGTGGTTATCTGAGTATGTTGTGATTATCTGAGTATATTGTGGTTATCTGCAGATCTTGTGGAGTGATTAACTTCGTGAGGGGTCACGTTATTCGTGAGTGAGTGGCGGTCACCAAGGTTCCTCACCTGCCGGCCCACGAACGGTAAGTAATGTGATTAATATTAATCATTTTGTTTGGTCATGATGTCTCATGATTATAGGACATATGTCCAGTGTTGTGTGACCATGATGTCTCATGATTATAGGACATATGTCCGGTGGCCATGACGTCTCATGATTGTAGGGCAATCGGCAGCCGGCGGCTTTAACACTACACGACCGTGAGTCCGGCTGGGTAATGTGCTGGAATCCTTGGCCACATCATGTACGTAATATGATTTAGAATTTGATTTAGAATATCGTGAAGCGTCTGATGATTAGCCTCGTGGTCATTCGCTCTTTGGCTTTGTGGTATATAGGTTTTTAAGTGGTATATTTATGCCAGTGGTGGGAGATTCGAACACGCGAACGCCAACCATCGCGCTAAAGGACATTTCAAATCAAACGATTTAGAAGTGTCGTTTATCGCGATGGTTGGAGTTCGCGTTGGAAGTCAAGGCCATCTTTTTATCACGTTCGATACGAGAGAGAGAGAGAGAGAGAGAGAGAGAGAGAGAGAGAGAGAGAGAGAGAGAGAGAGAGAGAGAGAGAGAGAGAGAGAGAGGCAGTGATTAATGCTCTGCCTGTACAAGGTTTTCAGCGATCGATGATTATATAGCACCATCGTTATGGTCACCAAGTGGGGATTATACAGTTACGACCTAAGTTGCTCCAGCAAGTGACATTGACCTAAGTTGCACCAGTGAGGAACATTGACCTAAGTTGCACCAGTGAGGGACATTGACCTAAGTTGCTCCAGCAAGCGACATTGAACTAAGTTGCCCAGCAAGTGATATTGACCTAAGTTTCCCCAGCAAGCTGCATTAACCTAATGTGCTCCAGTGAGGGACAATGAACTAAGTTGCCCCAACAGGCAACATAGACCCAAGTTTCTTCACTGAGGGACATTGACCTAAGTTGCTCCATTGAGGTACATTGACCTATGTTGCTCCAGTAAGCGACATTGACCTAAGTTGCTCCAGTGAGTGACATTGACCTAAGTTGCTCCAACAAGCGACATTGAACTAAGTGCCCATCAAGCGACATTAACCCAAGTTGCCCCAGCAAGCGACATTGACCAAGTTCCTCCAGTGTGGGACACTAACCTAAGTTGCCCCAGCAGGCGACATTGACCTAGGTTGCTCCAGCAAGTGACATTGAACTAAGTTGCCCCAGCAAGCGACATTGACCTACGTTGCACCAGCAAGCGACATTGACCTAAGATTCCCCAACAAGCGACATTGACCTAAGTTTCCCCAGCAAGTGACATTGACCTAAGTTGCTTCAGCAGTCGACATTGACCTAAGTTGCTCCAGCAGGCGACACTGACCTAAAATATTTTAGCTCAAGCAGGCGACATTGAATTAACTTGCTCCAGCAAGCGACATTGACCTAAGTCGCTCCACCAGGGGACATTGACTTAGGTTGCTCCAGCAAGCGACATAGACCTAAGTTGCTCAAGAGGCGAGATTGACCTAAGTTGTTCCTGTGAAGGACATTGACCTAAGTTGACACGGCAAGTGACATGGCTTAAGTTGCTCCAGCAAGCGACATTGACCTAACTTGCTCCAGCATGCGACATTGACCTAAGTGTCCCCAGCAAGAGACATTGACTTCAGTTGCTCCAGCAGGCTACATTGACTCTCTTTGAGCCGCACCTGGATTATCGCTTGATTTTATAAAGCCTATAAGCCTAGTAACTCCAAGTGATTTGCAGCTTTAAGCCCTAGCTTCGTTGATTGGGTATCCAGTACATCCCAAACAACAGCTGAGAGTCGGAAGTGATCCAGCTAGCTTAGTGGTATAGTAGGATCACTACTAAAGGGCAATCCCAGGACTGAAGCACAGCGGCAGTGTCCACCTACTGACTGCAGTCCTCTACTTCCTTCGGGCGGTAGTACTGTGCGACCTGAGTCGGAGCGTCCACCCTTGTCACGGGTTTTCGCTTCGTGGTACCCGTCACGCATAACCCATTCCTCAGTGAATAGCGTGCCAGCCACTGCTGGTATGTCGGGTACCAACTCCAGCCACGTGGGAACGGACGACGACCGTTCACCCACTTGCCCACATTGTGGGAAGACCTTTGCCAGCTTTCGGGGCCGTAGGGTCCACGAGAGGCAGGCACATGCGAGCTCCTTCCATCAGGAGCTCGCGACCAGGCATGTCATATCGAAGGCTCGATGGTCCGACGAGGAGGTGGAGCTCCTCGCTAGGGCTGAGGCTGAGATGGCAGCTGGTCCCTCGTTAGTTGCCGGACAGGGCTTGAACCAGCGGTTGCGGGAAATTGTTCCCTCTAGGTCCGTTGACTCGATCAAAGGTCTCCGACGCAAGGCGTCATATAAGACCAGGGTTCAGGAACTGATCTCGAATTCCAATCCACTACACGAGGACGACGAAGGCGAGGTGACGGATGGGGAGCCAACTATGAGGCGTGTCCCAGCCGCAAGGGTAAGCACACCGCGGGGCAACACATCGGAAGATGCCCCGCGGACAGGGATGTCCGTGGGAGCGGATTCCAGTGGTGAGACGTACATCCCTCCCACGGTTTTAACCGTCCCCGTTGTCCCGCGGGTACCCCAACAACCCCAGACGATTGCTTCCTTTGTGGCGGAGACTGTCACATATCTTGACTCTTTAGGCCCTGGCCCCACAACGACATCGTGGGGTGAGGACATCCTAAATGGAGCCATTGACCATTTGCGTCGTGGTGACAGCCTTGCCGCTATCAGGGGAGCCGCAGAGCATGCCACTTATGTGGTAAACTCCTGCCGCTCACTCGATGACCGTCCAAATCGTGGAGGAGGGAATTCAAGACAGCGAGCGAACTCTGGCCGTGCACGCCAAGCGGAGGAGGTTCCTCTGCGAGGAAACAAACTTAGACGTGAACAATACCGGAGAGTACAGAGGCTCTATCATGATAATAGGTCTCTGGCCGCTGGACAGGTCTTGAAAGGTGACTGGGAGGTACCGCCAACTTCGGTTGGGCCAGATCGCCTTATTCCCTTTTGGGAGGCCCTCTTCTCCCGGCCGTCTGAGCCCGATATGCGTGCCATTACCGATCATGACCCGGAGTGTGGACAACTAGCAGAGGTTGTCACCGTAGGCGAGGTAGCACACCACCTCAAAGCCACCCGAACATCTGCCCCTGGACCTGACGGGATGTCGACCAGGTTACTGAAGTCCATCCCCCCAAGGATTCTCGCTAAGACATTCAACCTGTGGATGGCTACGTCCACCCTACCAGAGCCACTGAAAGCCAACCGCACAGTGTTGATACCTAAAGTACCCAATCCCACTGAACCAAAGGACTATCGACCAATCACCATCTCATGTGTCATAGTCCGACTGCTACATAAGATCCTTAGCAGCCGCATTACGCGCCTCATCAGGATCGATGATGCTCAAAAGGCATTCGTCCCTATAGACGGATGTCTTGAGAACCTCACGATCTTAGATGCGATCGCCGGTCGTGCGCGGGCACACGCCCACGGTGTGCACCTGGCATTCCTCGACATGGCCAAAGCATTCGATAGTGTTTATCATAACACTATCGAGCGGGCCATGTCGCGGAAAGGCATTCCAGCCGCTGTCAGGGCATATATTATGTCGTCGTACGACCGGGCCTTCACCCACATTGAAGGAAGCGACGATAATGCGGATAAGGTGAATATGACTCGTGGGGTCAAACAAGGTGATCCCTTATCGCCTATCCTTTTTAACCTTGTGATTGACGAGGGAATCACAAGAGTAAAAGAGACAGGCGTGGGAGTGAAATTGGGTGACCAACGGGTATCAGCACTTGCGTTTGCTGATGATCTGGTTCTGGTAGCACAGACGCCCACTGGCCTCCAGAAGGCAATTGATGTCATGGCTGAGACCCTTGCGGGGGGTGGACTTCAAGTCAACCCGGGAAAGTCGACGGCAAACGCAAGACTTGGTATGTCAATCAACAGAGGACATTCCAAGTCTTGGGCAGCGCTGTCGGTTCCATGAATGCTGAGGACGAGTACAAGTACCTCGGCATCTTGGTCGGATCTAAGGGGCGGCGGAAGTCCTACGGCGCCCTGCTAGAAGAGGGGCTCCTAAACATCACCAGAGCCCCTCTAAAACCTCAGCAAAGAGTTGCGTTGCTTGTGGGACACTTGGTGCCCAAGCTCAATCATCGACTGGTGCTAGGTGAAGTTTATAAGACGCAGTTAGCACGTATGGACAGGCAGGTGCGAGTGGCAGTCCGCCGCTGGCTCCGCCTAGCCCATGACGTGCCCTGCGCATACTTTCACTCGGCTACAGGAGATGGGGGCTTGGGTATACCGGACTTTGTCTCGACCGTCCGTCTTAATAAACAAGCGCGGTTCGAGAAGTTACTCACCTCGACCGACCCGGTGATTCATGCGGCAGTTCGGGAGCCTGCAGTAATGAGCAAACTGCAGCGCTGGGCCGGACCCGCACGCATTGCTGGTCGGCAGGCGGGTAACAAGACCGAACGCCTGCACGCATGGAGGTCCAACTTAGTCAGTACTGTTGACGGAGCGGCTCTCGCTCCATCTGCTGCCGTGCCTCAGGTTAGCAGATGGGTCACCAGCGGGAACCGTTTCCTGTCCGGTTCGGACTATGTGAAGGCCGTCCAAGTCAGGATAGGCGCGCTGCCGACCCCAGCCAGGGCGTCCAGAGGCCGGCCCGAGATCAACGGCCTCTGTGACACCTGTCGTAAACCTGGGACACTGGGGCACATCGCTCAGATGTGCCCTCATACCCATGGGGGTCGTGTCAGACGGCACGATAACATCTGTGCATATTTGGCCGGACGGTTGAGACAGAGGGGGTACCAAGTGGTCTGTGAGCCTCGCATCCCTATTGCGGGGTCCTTTAGGAAGCCGGACATCGTGGCTTCCAAAGGTACAGAGGCCTGGATAATAGATGCCCAGGTCTCTGGTGTCCACCTCGCACTCTCAACTGCACATAGGCACAAGTGCAGTTATTACGGCACCGCGGAAGTCCTACAGGGCGTACGGGATCTAACCGGCAAAGACACCGTGCACCTAACATCAGCCACTGTCAACTGGCGAGGTGCATGGTGTCAAGAGAGTGCGAGTGCTCTCATTGGGCTAGGGCTGACACACCGGGACCTAGAGGTGTGCAGTGTCAAAGCCCTAACCTGGACGCATTCCCTCTACCGAATGTGGTCCAAGAGCACAGGGTAACATAATCGGGCCTGCCTCGAACATCTGGTGTCGGCCGCCAGGCAGGTCGAAGGTCATCTCCCCTTTGTTGGCATAGGGTGTGCGGGATTAGGCTGTTCTCCCGTGGCTCCCGGGCAGGTACCAGTTCCTGAGGGCGGGTTGTCGGGCGGGCGGTGGACGCCTTGGCAGGGTTGCCCATTGCTCCCGACCGACAGGCCGTTCTGGAAGGTTGAGCGGTGCTGGGAGGTTTCTGTGCTTCAGGTTCGGTAAGGCTATATTCGAACCATCGTCTTTCTGCCATCTCTCAACTGATTTCCGCCTATGCTATCAGCAGTCTGTCTATACGATCTTACTTCAATTAAACACTTCTTTCACTATCTACATGTAGTTTAGGTCGCTTACCGACATCCACCCCTTTTGTGTAGTTAAATAACTCTCAAAAGAGAAGCACAGTTTATTAGAAATGTAGTTAGACCTTCCTGCACGTCCCAATCAACTAATTGGGAATTTATGAAGATAACCTGCTCCAGCAGGCGACATTGACCTAATTGCTCCAGCAGGCGACATTGACCTAAGTTGCTCCAGTGAGGGACTGACCTAAGTTGCTCCAGCAGGCGACATTGACGGAAGTTGTCTTAGCAAGCGACATTGACCTAAGTTGCTCCAGCATGCGATATTGAACTAAGTTGCCTCAGGAAGCAACATTGACCTAAGTTGCTCCAGCATGCGACATTGACCTAAGTTGCCCCAGCAAGCTACATTGACGTACGTTGCTCCAGCAAGCTACGCTGACCGAAGTTGCTCCAGCAGGCGACTTTCACCTAAGTTGCTCCAGCAGGCAACATTGACCTACGTTGCTCCAGTGAGGGACATTGACATAAGTTGCTCCAGTGAGAGACATTGACCTAAGTCGCTCCTGAAGGCGACACTAACCTACGTTGCTTCAGCAAGCGACATTGAACTAAGTTGCTCCAAGCAAATGACATTGACCTATGTTGCTCCAGCAAGGGACATTGACCCAAGTTGCCCCAAAAAGTGACATTGGCCTAAGTTTCTCCAGCAGGCGACATTGACCTAAGTTGCTCCAGCAACCGACATTGACCTAAGTTGCTCCAGTGAGGGACATTAACCTAAGTTGCTCCAGAAGGCGACATTGACCTAACTTAATCCAGCAAGCGACATTGACCTAAATTGCCTCAGCAGGCGACATTGACCTAAGTTGCTCCTGCGAGGGACATTGACCTAAGTTGCCCCAGCAAGTGACATTGGCTTAAGTTGCTCCACCAGGGGACATTGACCTACGTTGCTCCAGCAAGCGACAGTGACCTAAGTTGCCCCAGCAAGCGACAGGACCTAAGTTGCACCAGCAAGCGACATTGATCTAAGTTCCCATCAAGCGACATTGACTTAAGTTGCTCCAGTAAGTGACATTGAGCTAAGTTGCTCCAACAGGCGACATTGACCTAATTGCTCCAGCAGGCGACATTGACCAAAGTAGCTCCAGCAAGCGACATTGGCTTAAGTTGCTCCAGCAGGCGACATTGGCCGAAGTTGCCCCAGCAAGCGACATTGACCGAAGTTGCTCCAGCATACGATATTGAACCTAAGTTGTTCGTGAGAGACATTGACTTAAGTTGCTCCAGGAAACGACATTGAACTAAGTTGCTTCAGCAAACGACATTGAACCAAGCTGATCCAGCAAGTAACATTGAACTAAGTTGTTCCAGCAAGGGACGTTGACCTAAGTTACCCCAGTAAGTGACATTGGCCTAAGTTGCTCCAGCGGGCGAAATTGACCTAAGTTGCTCCAGCAAGCGACATTGACCTAAGTTTCTCCAGTGAAGGACATTGACCTAATTTGCTTTAACAAGCGACATTGACCTAAGTTGCCTCAGCAAGCGACATTGACCTAAGTTGCACCAGCAAGCGATATTGACCTAAGTTTCCCTAGCAAGTGACATTGACTTAGTTGCTCCAGCAGTCAACATTGACCTAAGTTGCTCCAGCAGGCGACATTACCCTGAGTTGCTCCAGCAAGCGACATTGACCTGAGCTGCTTCAGCAGGCGACATTACCCTAAGTTGCTCCAGCAAGAGACATTAATCTAAGCTGCTTCAGCAAGCTACATTGACCTTAGTTGAACCAGCAAGCGACATTGGCCTACGTTGCTCCAGCAGGCGACATTGACCTAAGTTGCTCCAGTGGAGGACATTGACCTAAGTTTCCCCAGTAAGGGACATTGACCTAAGTTGCTCCAGCAAATGACATTGACCTAAGTTACTCCAACATTCGATATTGATCTAAGTTGCTCCAGGAGGTAACATTGACCTAAGTTGCTCCAGCATGCGACTTTCATCTAAGTTGCCCCGGCAAGCTACATTGACCTACGTTACTCCAGCAAGCTACACTAAACAAGGTTGCTCAATGAGGTGACTTTGACCTAAGTTGCTCCAGCAGGCGACATTAACCTAAGTTGCTCCAGCAGGCGACATTAACCTAAGTTGCTCCAGAGACGGATTTTGACCTAACTTGCTCCAGGAGGCGACATTGATCTAAGTTGCTTCAGCAAGCGACATTGACCTAAGCTGCTTCAGCAAGTGACATTGCCTCAAGTTGCTCCAGCAAGGGGCATTGACCTAAGTTGCCCCAGCAGAGAAAATTGACCTACGTTGCTCCAGCAGGCGACATTGACCTAAGTTGCACCAGCAGGCGACATTGCCCTAAGTTGCTGCAGGAAGCTGCATTAACCTAAGTTGCTCCAGGAAGCTACATTAACCTAGGTTGCCCCAGCAAGCTACATTAACCTAGGTTGCCCCAGCAAGCTACATTGGCCTACTATGCTCCAGCAGGTGACATTGACCTAAGTTGCTCCAGTGTGGACATTGACCTAAGTGGCCCGAGCAAGAGACATTGACCTAAGTTGCTTCAGTGAAGGACATTGACCTAAGTTACTCCAGTGAGGGACATTGACCTGAGTTACTCAGCAGGTGACATTGACCTACGTTGATCAAGCAGGCAACATTGCCCTAAGTTGCTCCAGCAAGCGACATTGCCCTAAGTTCCTTTAGCAAAATACATATACGTAAGTTGCCCCAGTAAGCGACATTGGCCTAAGTTGCTCCAGCTAGGCGACATTGAACTAAGTTGCTCCAGCAAGTGACATTGACATAAGTTCCTCTAGTGAAGGATATTGACCTAAGTTGCTCCAACAATCGACATTACCTAAGTTGCCTTAGCAAGCGACATTCATCTAAGTTGCACTAGCAAGCGACATTGACTTAGGATGCTCCAGCAGGCGACATTGACCTAAGTTGCCCCAGCAAGCAAAATTCACCTGAGTTGCTTCATCAGGCGACATTGACCTAAGTTGCCCCAGCAAGCAAAATTCACCTGAGTTGCTTCATCAGGCGACACTGACCTAAGTTGCCCCAGCAAGCAAAATTCACCTGAGTTGCTTCATCAGGCGACATTGACCTACGTTGCACCAGCAGGCGACCTTGCCCTAAGTTGTTGCAGGAAGCTGCATTGACCTAAGTTGCTCCAGCAAGCTGCATTAACCTAGGCTGCCCCAGCAAACTACATTGCCCTACGTTGCTCCAGCAGCCGACATTGACGTAAGTTGCTCCAGTGAGGGACATTGCCCTAAGCTGCCCCAGCAAGTGACATTGACCTAAGTTGCTCCAGTGAGGGTCATTGACCTAAGTTGCTCCAGTGAAGGACATTGATTTAAGTTGCTTCTGCAGGTGACATTGACCTAAGTTGCTCCAGCAGGCGACATTGCCGTAAGTTGCTCCAGCAAGCGACATTGCCCTAAGTTCCTTCAGCGACCTACATTGACCTAAGTTGCCCCAGCAAGCGACATTGGCCTAAGTTGCTCCAGCAATTGACATTGACCAAACTTGCTCTAGTGAGGAACACTGACCTAAGTTTTCCCTAAGAGACATTGGCCGAAGTTGCCCCAGCAAGTGACATTGATCTAAGTTGCTCCAGCATGCGATATTGAACTAGGTTGCCCCAGCAAGCGACATTGACCTAAGTTGCTCCAGCATGCGATATTGGATTAGGTTACCTCAGGAATCAACATTGACCTAAGTTGCTCCAGCATGCGGCATTGAACTAAGTTGCCCCAGCATGCAACATTGACATACGTTGCTTCAGCAAGCCACACTGACCGAAGTTGATCCAGCAGGCGACTTTGATATAAGTAGCACCAGCAGGCGACATTGACCTAAATTGCTTCAGTGAAGGATATTGACCTTAGTTGCTCCAGTGAGGGACACTGACCTAAGTTGCTCAAGAGGCGACATTGACCTGAGTTGCTTCAGAAAGCGACATTGAACTAGGTTCCTCCAGCAAGTGACATTGGCCTAAGTTGCTCCAGCAAGGGACATTGACCTAAGTTGCCCCAGCAGGTGAAATCGACCTGAGTTGCTCCAGCAGGCGACATTGACCTAGGTTGCACCAGCAAGCGACATTGCCCTAAATTGCTGCAGGAAGCTACATTGACCTAAGTTGCTCCAGCAAGCTACAATAACCTAGTTTACCCCAACAAGCTACGTTGGCCTACGTTGCTCCAGCAGGCGACATTGACCTAAGTTGCTCCATTGAGGGACACTGCCCTAAGTTCCCCAGCAAGCTACATTAACTTAGGTTACCCCAACAAGCTACATTGGCCTACGTTGCTCCAGCAGGCGACATTGACCTAAGTTGCTCTATTGAGGGACATTGCCCTAAGTTGCCCCAGCAAGCGACGTTGACCTAAGTAGCTCCAGTGAAGGACATTGACCTAAGTTGCTCCAGTGAGGGGCAGTGACCTAAGTTGCTCCAGCAGGCGACATTGACGAGTTTGCTCCAGAAAGCGACATTCAAGTAAGTTGCTCCACCAAGTGACATTGACCTAAGTTGCTCCAGCAAGGGACAGTGACGTAAGTTCCTCGGGCAGGCGACATTGACCTAAGTTGCCCCAGCAGGCGACATTGACCTAAGTTGCTCCTTCAAAGGACATTGATTTAAGTTGCCCCAGCAGGAAACATTGACCTAAGTTGCTCCAGCAGGCGACATTGACCTAAGTTTCTCCAGCAAGCAAGCGCGTGAGTGTGTGTCCAGCCTCAGGTGAGGGCACGTGAGTCTTTGTCCAGCCTCAGGTGAGGACAGGTGAGTGTGTGTCCAACCTCAGGTGAGGGCAGGTGATTGTGTGTCCAGCCTCAGGTGAGGGCAGGTGAGTGTGTGTCCAACCTCAGGTGAGGGCAGGTGATTGTGTGTCCAGCCTCAGGTGAGGGCAGGTGAGTGTGTGTCCAACCTCAGGTGAGGGCAGGTGATTGTGTGTCCAGCCTCAGGTGAGGGCAGGTGAGTGTGTGTCCAACCTCAGGTGAGGGCAGGTGATTGTGTGTCCAGCCTCAGGTGAGGACAGGTGTGTGTGTGTTCATTCTCAGGTGAGGGCAGGTGAGTCTGTGTCCAGCCTCAGGTGAGGGCAGGTGATTGTGTGTCTAGCCTCAGGTGAGGGCAGTTGAGTGAGTGTCCAGCCTCAGGTGAGGGCAGGTGAGTCTGTGTCCAGCCTCAGGTGAGGGCAGGTGAGTCTGTGTCCAGCCTCAGGTGAGGGCAGGTGATTGTATGTCCAGCCTCAGGTGAGGGCAGTTGAGTGAGTGTCCAGCCTCAGGTGAGGGCAGGTGAGTCTGTGTCCAGCCTCAGGTGAGGGCAGGTGAGTGAGTGTCCAGCCTCAGGTGAGGGCAGGTGAGTGAGTGTCCAGCCTCAGGTGAGGGCAGGTGAATGTGTCCTGCCTCAGGTGAGGGCAGTTGAGTGAGTGTCCAGTCTCAGGTGAGGGCAGGTGAGTGAATGTCCAGCCTCAGGTGAGGGCAGGTGATTGTGTGTCCAGCCTCAGGTGAGGGCAGGTGAGTGTGTGTCCAGTCTCAGGTGAGGGCAGGTGAGTGAGTGTCCAACCTCAGGTGAGGGCAGGTGAGTGTGTGTCCAGCCTCAGGTGAGGGCAGGTGAATGTGTCCTGCCTCAGGTGAGGGCAGGTGAATGTGTCCCGCCTCAGGTGAGGGCAGGTGTGTGAGTGTCCAGCCTCAGGTGAGGGCAGGTGAATGTGTCCTGCCTCAGGTGAGGGCAGGTGAATGTGTCCCGCCTCAGGTGAGGGCAGGTGTGTGAGTGTCCAGCCTCAGGTGAGGCCAGGTGAGTGAGTGTCCACTTTCAGGTGAGGGCAGGTGAGTGTGTGTCCATCCTCAGGTGAGGCCAGGTGAATGTGTCCCGCCTCAGGTGAGGGCAGGTGAGTGTGTGTCCATCCTCAGGTGAGGGCAGGTGAATGTGTCCCGCCTCAGGTGAGGGCAGGTGTGTGAGTGTTCAGCCTCAGGTGAGGGCAGGTGAGTGTGTGTCTACCCTCAGGTGAGGGCAGGTGAATGTGTCCCGCCTCAGGTGAGGGCAGGTGTGTGAGTGTCCAGCCTCAGGTGAGGGCAGATGAGTGTGTGTCCAGCCTCAGGTGAGGGCAGATGAGTGTGTGTCCAGCCTCAGGTGAGGCCAGGTGAGTGTTTGTCCAGCCTCAGGTGAGGCCAGGTGAGTGTTTGTCCAGCCTCAGGTGAGGGCAGGTGAGTGTGTATCGAGCCTCAGGTGAGTGTTTGTCCAGCCTCAGGTGAGGGCAGGTGAGTGTGTATCCAGCCTCAGGTGAGGGCAGGTGAGTGTGTGTCCATGGCAAGTGGTTTGATGGAAAGAGCAGAGGTGATGAAAGCCTCACCTGAGATGAAGTGCGGCGAAGTGGCTTCAGTGGATGGGATTATAATTGAATTTCATTTGAAACGGAGTGACTGTGCAGTTGATTGGTTAATTAGGGATGTGAAAACATGTGGTAGAGAATGTATGGCTTAGGTGTTTGCCTTGAAGAATGTGTGCAGGTAATAGTTATGGCGTTTATGGATCTGCAGAGAGCGTATGATAGGGTCGACAGACGCTCTGTCGAAGGTGTTAGGAACAGATGTTTCGGTGGAAAAGATGTTTGAAGTAGTGAAGACATTTTAATGCAGCAGAGCAAGGCTTGTGTACGATATCCTGTATAGCCGAGGACAACGGTTGGCTAACTGGCTCGTTCCTTCTAAATGGAGGACCAATACCTTCACAGATACGAACCCTGGAGTTCCCAAGCCACGTGGCAGTTATGGTACGTTAAATACATCCCCGTGTGTGTGTGGGGGGGGGGGGGGTCAACTTCACGGAAAGGAAGCGCAGGGAAAACGTCGAGTGAGGGATGTGTTCCTACTAGAGTGGGGTTGTTTGCCTGTGTGACGCAGACAGGAGGCTGGGACTGGGCTCTGGAGGTGGGGGTCTCTGAGAATTTCCTCCTTAGTCTGGCAAAGATTTTATCTACATAATGTCTGTCTTGTTTACTGAGTAGAGACCTATGGAACGGGACGGTCTGGGATCATTTTTATTTTTGGAAAGAAACAATGAATTTTTATCAGCACAGATTGAGGTAAGGAATCATAATGAAAAATAAAGTCTTTTCTTATCATTATCATCCAAGCGATACTAAAGATAATGAGAATAAGTCCTAAGTTCTTGATGTTGCTATTCCGCTCCGGCCTGTTCCGTTCCGGACTGTTCCGTTCTGCACTATTCGTTCCGGACTGTTCCGTTCCGGCCTATTCCGTTCCGGACTGTTCCGTTCTGCACTGTTCCGTTCCGGACTGTTCCGTTCTGCACTGTTCCGTTCCGGGCTGTTCCGTTCTGCACTGTTCCGTTCCGGACTGTTCCGTTCTGCACTATTCGTTCCGGACTGTTCCGTTCTGCACTGTTCCGTTCCGGGCTGTTCCGTTCTGCACTGTTCCGTTCCGGGCTGTTCCGTTCTGCACTGTTCCGTTCCGGGCTGTTCCGTTCTGCACTGTTCCGTTCCGGGCTGTTCCGTTCTGCACTGTTCCGTTCCGGGCTGCTCCCCCAAGCCGTAGCCAGTGACTTGGTCGAGGTGTGCGAGGTGTTGGGGAAACCAACCTTACCTGAGCCATACTGACCTTCGTGTGTGAAGTGTGAGTGTGGATGAGGATGAGCAGGGCATCAGGGGTCTCACGCTTCATCTGGAGTGTGAATGGTGAGGGCAGACCAGGCGAGATGTGGCTGACGAAGGCGTCGGCGGTGTACGGCTGCAGACTGCAGGAGTGGACGCTAGCAGTAGGTGAGGGAAGAAACTGTGTCCGGGAAACTCTTAAAGGCTCAGCGACCGAGGAATAGAATTAACAAATGGGGGACCTCTAGGAGTGTAAGGCTCCCATTACGTAAGCAGAGATGATCAAAAGAATTATGTATTCAACATATATTTTTCTCATATTTACTATTACACTTTCACACATTTCACCCAAATTCTGTCTGTCTGTCTGTCTGTCCGTCTCTCTCTCTCTCTCTCTCTCTCTCTCTCTCTCTCTCTCTCTCTCTCTCTCTCTCTCTGTCTATCTATCTATCTATCTATCTATCCCGGATAGGTGACCGGCTAGGAACAACAGGTGCTGTTCGAAAAATCTCACAAATGAATGTTATTAAGATCTAAACTTTTGTTACCCTCAGTGTTCTAGTTTTCTTCTAAAAATCTATTCATAGAAAACGATTCAAATTAGGATCTGACTGTAGTAACTTTAGTATTTTCCTACATAGACAGTAGTCATACATGAGACTAAAATAATATTTGTTAATTTTAGTTTCAGCGATTGTTATATATATTCATATTTATACTATATGTTATACTTTGTCGCTGTCTCCCGCGTTAGCGAGGTAGCGCAAGGAAAACAGACGAAAGAATGTCCCAACCCACCCACATACACATGTATATACATAAAAGTATATATATATATATATATATATATATATATATATATATATATATATATATATATATTTTTTTTTTTATACTTTGTCGCTGTCTCCCGCGTTTGCGAGGTAGCGCAAGGAAACAGACGAAAGAAATGGCCCAACCCCCCCCCATACACATGTATATACATACGTTCACACACGCAAATATACATACCTACACAGCTTTCCATGGTTTACCCCAGACACTTCACATGCCTTGATTCAATCCACTGACAGCACGTCAACCCCGGTATACCACATCGCTCCAATTCACTCTATTCCTTGCCCTCCTTTCACCCTCCTGCATGTTCAGGCCCCGATCACACAAAATCTTTTTCACTCCATCTTTCCACCTCCAATTTGGTCTCCCTCTTCTCCTCGTTCCCTCCACCTCCGACACATATATCCTCTTGGTCAATCTTTCCTCACTCATTCTCTCCATGTGCCCAAACCACTTCAAAACACCCTCTTCTGCTCTCTCAACCACGCTCTTTTTATTTCCACACATCTCTCTTACCCTTACGTTACTCACTCGATCAAACCACCTCACACCACACATTGTCCTCAAACATCTCATTTCCAGCACATCCATCCTCCTGCGCACAACTCTATCCATAGCCCACGCCTCGCAACCATACAACATTGTTGGAACCACTATTCCTTCAAACATACCCATTTTTGCTTTCCGAGATAATGTTCTCGACTTCCACACATTCTTCAAGGCCCCCAGAATTTTCGCCCCCTCCCCCACCCTATGATCCACTTCCGCTTCCATGGTTCCATCCGCTGCCAGATCCACTCCCAGATATCTAAAACACTTCACTTCCTCCAGTTTTTCTCCATTCAAACTCACCTCCCAATTGACTTGACCCTCAACCCTACTGTACCTAATAACCTTGCTCTTATTCACATTTACTCTTAACTTTCTTCTTCCACACACTTTACCAAACTCAGTCACCAGCTTCTGCAGTTTCTCACATGAATCAGCCAGCAGCGCTGTATCATCAGCGAACAACAACTGACTCACTTCCCAAGCTCTCTCATCCCCAACAGACTTAATACTTGCCCCTCTTTCCAGGACTCTTGCATTTACCTCCCTAACAACCCCATCCATAAACGAATTAAACAACCATGGAGACATCACACACCCCTGCCGCAAACCTACATTCACTGAGAACCAATCACTTTCCTCTCTTCCTACACGTACATGCCTTACATCCTCGATAAAAACTTTTCACTGCTTCTAACAACTTTCCTCCCACACCATATATTCTTAATACCTTCCACAGAGCATCTCTATCAACTCTATCATATGCCTTCTCCAGATCCATAAATGCTACATACAAATCCATTTGCTTTTCTAAGTATTTCTCACAAACATTCTTCAAAGCAAACACCTGATCCACACATCCTCTACCACTTCTGAAACCACACTGCTCTTCCCCAATCTGATGCTCTGTACATGCCTTCACCCTCTCAATCAATACCCTCCCATATAATTTACCAGGAATACTCAACAAACTTATACCTCTGTAATTTGAGCACTCACTCTATTCCCCTTTGCCTTTGTACAATGGCACTATGCACGCATTCCGCCAATCCTCAGGCACCTCACCATGAGTCATACATACATTAAATAACCTTACCAACCAGTCAACAATACAGTCACCCCCTTTTTTAATAAATTCCACTGCAATACCATCCAAACCTGCTGCCTTGCCGGCTTTCATCTTCCGCAAAGTTTTCACTACCTCTTCTCTGTTTACCAAATCATTTTCCCTAACCCTCTCACTTTGCACACCACCTCGACCAAAACACCCTATATCTGCCATATATATATATATATATATATATATATATATATATATATATATATATATATATATATATATATATATATATATATATATATATATATATATATACACATATATATATATATATATATATATATATATATATATATATATATATATATATATATATATATATATATATATATATATATATACACAGACATATACATATAAACACATGTACATAATTCATACTTGCTGCCTTTATTCATTCCCGTCGCCACCCCGCCACACATGAAATGACAACCCCCTCCCCCCGCATGCGCGCGAGGTAGTGCTAGGAAAAGACAACAAAAACCACATTTGTTCACACTCAGTCTCTAGCTGCCATGTATAATGCACCGAAACCACTGCTCCCTTTCCACATTCAAGCCCCACAAAACTTTCCATGGTTTACCCCAGACGCTTTACCTGCCCTGCTTCAATCCATTGACAGCACGTTGACCCCGATATACCGCATTCTTCCAATCTACTCTATTCCTTGCACAGCTTTCACCCTCCTGCATGTTCAGGCCCCGATCACTCAAAATCTTTTTCACTCCATCTTTCCACCTTCAATTTGGTTTCCCCACTTCTCCTCGTTCCCTCCACTTCTGACACATATATCCTCTTTGTCAATCTTTCCTCACTCATTCTCTCCATATGACCAAACCATTTCAAAACACCCTCTTCTCCTCTCTCAGCCACACTCTTTTTACTACCACACATATCTCTACCCTTTCATTACTTCCTCGATCAAACCACCTCACACCACATATTGTTCTCAAACATCTCATTTCCAACACATCCACCCTCCTCCGCACAACTGTATCTATAACCCACGTCTCGGAACCATATAACAGTGTTAGAACCACTCTTCCTTCAAACATGCCCATGCTGTTCTCGACTTCCACACATTTTTTAACGCTCCCAGAACTTTGGCCCCCCTCCTCCACCCTATGACTCACTTCCGCTTCCATGGTTCTATCCGCTGCCAAATCCAATCCCAGACATCTAAAACGCTTCACTTCCTCCAGTTTTTCTCCTTTCAAACTTACCTCGCAGTTGACTTGTCCCTCAACCCTACTGTACCTAATAACCTTGCTCTTATTCACATATACTCTCAGTTTTCTTCTTTCACACACTTTATCAAACTCAGTCACCAGCTTCTGCAGTTTCTCACCCGAATCAGCCACCAGCGCTGTATCATCAGGGAACAACAACTGACTCACTTCCCAAGCTCTCTCATCCCCAACAGACTTCATACTTGCCCCTCTTTCCAAAACTCTTGCATTTACCTCCCTAACAACCCCATCCATGAACGAATTAAACAACCATGGAGACATCACACACCCCTGCCGCAAACCTACATTCACTGAGAACCAATCACTTTCCTCTCTTCCTACACGTACATGCCTTACATCCTCGATAAAAACTTTTCACTGCTTCTAACAACTTTCCTCCCACACCATATATTCTTAATACCTTCCACAGAGCATCTCTATCAACTCTATCATATGCCTTCTCCAGATCCATAAATGCTACATACAAATCCATTTGCTTTTCTAAGTATTTCTCACATACATTCTTCAAAGGAAACACCTGATCCACACATCCTCTACCACTTCTGAAACCACACTGCTCTTCCCCAATCTGATGCTCTATACATGCCTTCACCCTCTCAATCAATACCCTCCCATATAATTTACCAGGAATACTCAACAAACTTATACCTCTGTAATTTGAGCACTCACTCTTATCCCCTTTGCCTTTGTACAATGGCACTATGCACGCATTCCGCCAATCCTCAGGCACCTCACCATGAGTCATACATACATTAAATATCCTTACCAACCAGTCAACAATACAGTCACCCCCTTTTTTAATAGATTCCACTGCAATACCATCCAAACCTGCTGCCTTGCCGGCTTTCATCTTCCGCAAAGCTTTCACTACCTCTTCTCTGTTTACCAAATCATTTTCCCTAACCCTCTCACTTTGCACACCACCTCGACCAAAACACCCTATATCTGCCCTATATATATATATATATATATATATATATATATATATATATATATATATATATATATATATATGTAGTGGTGAAATTGATGAGAACTGCTATTGACGTTTGTGTGAATAAATTGTACATTTCCTTTTCCATAGCCAGAGGTTGAACCATTATGTGACATTCATTTTTTTTCATTCATTTCAAGCTAAAAGTTTGTTTTATAAATTGTTTCTTACATTTTTCATATGTATATATATGTATGTGTGTGTGTGTGTGTGTATGTGCGTATGTATGTGTATGTGTGTGTGTGTGTATATGTATATATATATGTATATTATCCCTGGGGATAGGGGTGAAAGAATACTTCCCACGTATTCCTCGCGTGTCGTAGAAAGCGACTAGAGGGGACGGGAGCGGGGGGCCGGAAATCCTCCCCTCCTTGTATTAACTTTCTAAAATGGGAAACAGAAGAAGGAGTCACGCGGGGAGTGATCATCCTCCTCGAAGGCTCAGAGTGGGATGCCTAAATGTGTGTGGATGTAACCAAGATGTGAAAAAAGGAGAGATAGGTAGTATGTTTGAGGAAAGGAACCTGGATGTTTTGGCTCTGAGTGAAACGAAGCTCAAGGGTAAAGGGGAAGAGTGGTTTGGAAATGTCTGGGGAGTGAAGTCAGGGGTTAGTGAGAGGACAAGAGCAAGGGAAGGAGTAGCAATACTCCTGAAACAGGAGTTGTGGGAGTATGTGATAGAATGCAAGAAAGTAAATTCTCGATTAATATGGGTAAAACTGAAAGTTGATGGAGAGAGGTGGGTGATTATTGGTGCATATGCACCTGGGCATGAGAAGAAAGATCATGAGAGGCAAGTGTTTTGGGAGCAGCTAAATGAGTGTGTTAGCGGTTTTGATGCACGAGACCGGGTTATAGTGATGGGTGATTTGAATGCAAAGGTGAGTAATGTGGCAGTTGAGGGAATAATTGGTATGCATGGGGTGTTCAGTGTTGTAAATGGAAATGGTGAAGAGCTTGTAGATTTATGTGCTGAAAAAGGACTGATGATTGGGAATACCTGGTTTAAAAAGCGAGATATACATAAGTATACTTATGTAAGTAGGAGAGATGGCCAGAGAGCGTTATTGGATTACGTGTTAATTGACAGGCGCGCGAAAGAGAGACTTTTGGATGTTAATGTGCTGAGAGGTGCAACTGGAGGGATGTCTGATCATTATCTTGTGGAGGCTAAGGTGAAGATTAGTATGGGTTTTCAGAAAAGAGGAGTGAATGTTGGGGTGAAGAAGGTGGTGAGAGTAAGTGAGCTTGGGAAGGAGACCTGTGTGGGGAAGTACCAGGAGAGACTGTGTACAGAATGGAAAAAGGTGAGAACAATGGAAGTAAGGGGAGTGGGGGAGGAATGGGATGTATTTAGGGAATCAGTGATGGATTGCGCAAAAGATGCTTGTGGCATGAGAAGAGTGGGAGGTGGGCTGTTTAGAAAGGGTAGTGAGTGGTGGGATGAAGAAGTAAGAGTATTAGTGAAAGAGAAGAGAGAGGCATTTGGACGATTTTTGCAGGGAAAAAATGCAATTGAGTGGGAGAAGTATAAAAGAAAGAGACAGGAGGTCAAGAGAAAGGTGCAAGAGGTGAAAAAAAGGGCAGATGAGAGTTGGGGTGAGAGAATATCAGTAAATTTTAGGGAGAATAAAAAGATGTTCGGAAGGAGGTAAATAGGGTGCGTAAGACAAGGGAGCAAATGGGAACTTCAGTGAAGGGCGCAAATGGGGAGGTGATAACAAGTAGCGGTGATGTGAGAAGGAGATGGAATGAGTATTTTGAAGGTTTGTTGAATGTGTCTGATGACAGAGTGGCAGATATAGGGTGTTTTGGTCGAGGTGGTGTGCAAAGTGAGAGGGTTAGGGAAAATGATTTGGTAAACAGAGAAGAGGTAGTAAAAGCTTTGCGGAAGATGAAAGCCGGCAAGGCAGCAGGTTTGGATGGTATTGCAGTGGAATTTATTAAAAAAGGGGGTGACTGTATTGTTGACTGGTTGGTAAGGTTATTTAATGTATGTATGACTCATGGTGAGGTGCCTGAGGATTGGCGGAATGCGTGCATAGTGCCATTGTATAAAGGCAAAGGGGATAAGAGTGAGTGCTCAAATTACAGAGGTATAAGTTTGTTGAGTATTCCTGGTAAATTATATGGGAGGGTATTAATTGAGAGGGTGAAGGCATGTACAGAGCATCAGATTGGGGAAGAGCAGTGCGGTTTCAGAAGCGGTAGAGGATGTGTGGATCAGGTGTTTGCTTTGAAGAATGTATGTGAGAAATACTTAGAAAAGCAAATGGATTTGTATGTAGCATTTATGGATCTGGAGAAGGCATATGATAGAGTTGATAGAGATGCTCTGTGGAAGGTATTAAGAATATATGGTGTGGGAGGCAAGTTGTTAGAAGCAGTGAAAAGTTTTTATCGAGGATGTAAGGCATGTGTACGTGTAGGAAGAGAGGAAAGTGATTGGTTCTCAGTGAATGTAGGTTTGCGGCAGGGGTGTGTGATGTCTCCATGGTTGTTTAATTTGTTTATGGATGGGGTTGTAAGGGAGGTAAATGCAAGAGTCCTGGAAAGAGGGGCAAGTATGAAGTCTGTTGGGGATGAGAGAGCTTGGGAAGTGAGTCAGTTGTTGTTCGCTGATGATACAGCGCTGGTGGCTGATTCATGTGAGAAACTGCAGAAGCTGGTGACTGAGTTTGGTAAAGTGTGTGGAAGAAGAAAGTTGAGAGTAAATGTGAATAAGAGCAAGGTTATTAGGTACAGTAGGGGTGAGGGTCAAGTCAATTGGGAGGTGAGTTTGAATGGAGAAAAACTGGAGGAAGTGAAGTGTTTTAGATATCTGGGAGTGGATCTGTCAGCGGATGGAACCATGGAAGCGGAAGTGGATCATAGGGTGGGGGAGGGGGCGAAAATTTTGGGAGCCTTGAAAAATGTGTGGAAGTCGAGAACATTATCTCGGAAAGCGAAAATGGGTATGTTTGAGGGAATAGTGGTTCCAGCAATGTTGTATGGTTGCGAGGCGTGGGCTGTGGATAGAGATGTGCGCAGGAGGATGGATGTGCTGGAAATGAGATGTTTGAGGACAATGTGTGGTGTGAGGTGGTTTGATCGAGTAAGTAACGTAAGGGTAAGAGAGATGTGTGGAAATAAAAAGAGCGTGGTTGAGAGAGCAGAAGAGGGTGTTTTGAAATGGTTTGGGCACATGGAGAGAATGAGTGAGGAGAGATTGACCAAGAGGATATATGTGTCGGAGGTGGAGGGAACGAGGAGAAGAGGGAGACCAAATTGGAGGTGGAAAGATGGAGTGAAAAAGATTTTGTGTGATCGGGGCCTGAACATGCAGGAGGGTGAAAGGAGGGCAAGGAATAGAGTGAATTGGAGTCATGTGGTATACAAGGGTTGACGTGCTGTCAGTGGATTGAATCAAGGCATGTGAAGCGTCTGGGGTAAACCATGGAAAGCTGTGTAGGTATGTATATTTGCGTGTGTGGACGTGTGTATGTACATGTGTATGGGGGGGGGGGGGGTGGGGCCATTTCTTTCGTCTGTTTCCTTGCGCTACCTCGCTAACGCGGGAGACAGCGACAAAGTATAAAAAAAAAAAAAAAAAAAAAATATATATATATATATATATATATATATATATATATTTATATATATATATATATATATATATATATATATATATATATATATATATATATATATATATATATATATATATATATATATATATATATACACACACATATATATATATATATATATATATATATATATATATATATATATATATATATATATATATATATATATACACAGACATATACATATAAACACATGTACATAATTCATACTTGCTGCCTTTATTCATTTCCGTCGCCACCCCGCCACACATGAAATGACAACCCCCTCCCCCCGCATGCGCGCGAGGTAGTGCTAGGAAAAGACAACAAAAACCACATTTGTTCACACTCAGTCTCTAGCTGCCATGTATAATGCACCGAAACCACTGCTCCCTTTCCACATTCAAGCCCCACAAAACTTTCCATGGTTTACCCCAGACGCTTTACATGCCCTGCTTCAATCCATTGACAGCACGTTGACCGCGATATACCGCATTCTTCCAATCTACTCTATTCCTTGCACAGCTTTCACCCTCCTGCATGTTCAGGCCCCGATCACTCAAAATCTTTTTCACTCCATCTTTCCACCTTCAATTTGGTTTCCCCACTTCTCCTCGTTCCCTCCACTTCTGACACATATATCCTCTTTGTCAATCTTTCCTCACTCATTCTCTCCATATGACCAAACCATTTCAAAACACCCTCTTCTCCTCTCTCAGCCACACTCTTTTTACTACCACACATATCTCTACCCTTTCATTACTTCCTCGATCAAACCACCTCACACCACATATTGTTCTCAAACATCTCATTTCCAACACATCCACCCTCCTCCGCACAACTGTATCTATAACCCACGTCTCGGAACCATATAACAGTGTTGGAACCACTCTTCCTTCAAACATGCCCATGCTGTTCTCGACTTCCACACATTTTTTAACGCTCCCAGAACTTTGGCCACCCTCCTCCACCCTATGACTCACTTCCGCTTCCATGGTTCCATCCGCTGCCAAATCCAATCCCAGACATCTAAAACGCTTCACTTCCTCCAGGTTTTCTCCTTTCAAACTTACCTCGCAGTTGACTTGTCCCTCAACCCTACTGTACCTAATAACCTTGCTCTTATTCACATATACTCTCAGTTTTCTTCTTTCACACACTTTATCGAACTCAGTCACCAGCTTCTGCAGTTTCTCACCCGAATCAGCCACCAGCTTTGTATCATCAGGGAACAACAACTGACTCACTTCCCAAGCCCTCTCATCCACAATAGACTGCATAATTGCCCCTCTTTCCAAAACTCTTGCATTCACCTCCCTAACAACCCCATCCATAAACAAATTAAACAACCATGTAGACATCACGCACCCCTGCCGCAAACCGACATTCACTGAGAACCAATCACTGTACATGCTTTCACCCTCTTAATCAAAACCCTCCCATATAATTTCCCACGAATACTCAACAGACTTATACCTCTGTAATTTGAGCACTCACCTTTAACCCCTTTGCCTTTGTACAATGGCACTATGCATGCATTCAGCCAATCCTCAGGCAACTCACCATGAGTCATGCATACATTAAATATCCTTAACAACCAGTCAACAACACAGTCACCACCTTTTTTGATAGATTTCACTGCAATACCATCAAAACCCGATGCCTTGCCGTCTTTCATCTTCCGCAAAGCATTTACTTACTCTTCTGTGTTTACCAAATCATTCTCCCTAACCCTCTCACTTCGCACACCACTTCGACCAAAACACCCTATATCTGCCACTCTATCATCTAACACATTCAACAAACCTTCAAAATACTCACTCCATCTCCTTTTCACATCACCACTACTTGTTATTACCTTCCCATTAGCCCCCTTCACCGATGTTCCCATTTGTTCTCTTGTCTTACGCACTTTATTTACCGCCTTCCAGAATATCTTTTTATTGTCCCTAAAATTCAATGATGCTCTCTCACCCCAACTCTCATTTGCCCTTTTTTTCACCTCTTGCACCTTTCTCTTGACCTCCTGCCTCTTTCTTTTATACCCCTCCCAGTCATTTGCCATATTTCCCTGCAAAAGTCGTCCAAATGCCTCTTTCTTCTCTTTCACAAATAATCTTACTTCCTCATCCTACCACTCACTACCCTTCCTAACCGGCCCACCTCCCATGCTTCTCATGCCACAAGCATCTTTTGCGCAAGCCATCACAGCTTCCCTAAATAAATCCCATTCCTCCTCCATTGCCCTAACGTCCTTTACTCTAACCTTTTTCCATTCTGCACTCAGTGTCTTCTGGTACTTTGTCACACAAGTCTCCTTATGTATATCTCTCTTTTTAAACCCGGTATTCCCAATCACCAGTCCTTTTCCAGCACACAAATCTACAAGCTCTTGACCATTTCTATTTACAATACTGAACACCCTATGTACACCAATTATTCCCTCAACTGCCACGTCACTCACTTTTGCATTCAAATCACACATCACTATAACCCGATCTCGTGCATCAAAACTACTAATACACTCACTCACCTGTTCCCAAAACACTTGCCTCTCATGATCTTTCTTCTCATGCCCAGGTGCATAGGCATCAATAATCACCCATCTCTCTCCATCCACTTTCAGTTTTACCCTTATCAATCTAGAGTTTACTTTCTTACACTCCATCACATACTCCCACCACTCCTGTTTCAGGAGTAGTGCTACTCCTTCCCTTGCATTGTTATAAGGTGTAGATAACTGTAGTGCCTTATCTGCTGTGTCAGGATCGTGGAGCCACAGCCACGTGACTTTTTCTCGTGTATATAAATCAATAATAGTTTGTCTGGTTCATTTTGATAAGTACTGGCTTGTCTGGTTCATTTGAAACAATACAGATTTGTCTGGTTTATTTGAATCAGTACTGGTTGATTGGTTCATGTGAATCAGGACTGGTTTATCTGGCTCATGTGAATCAGGACTGGTATAATTATATGGTTCATGTGAATCAGTGCTGGTTTATGCGGTTCATGTGAAGCAGTACTGGTTATCTGGTTCATATGAATTAATACTGGTTCATGTGGTTCATGCGAATCAGTAATAGTTTGTCTCGTTCATATGAATCAGTACTGGTTCATCTGGTTCATGTGAAGTATTACTGGTTTATTTTCTTCATGTGAATCAGTACCGGTTTATATGGTTCATGTGAAGCATTACTGGTTTATCTTCATGTGAATCAGTACTGGTTTATCTGGTTCATGTGAATCAATACTAGTTTATCTGGTTCATGTGAATCAGTAATGGTTTATGTGGTTCATGTGAATCAGTACGGGTTTATCTGGTTCATGTGAATTAATACTGGTTTATCTGATTCATGTGAATCAGTAATGGTTTATGTGGTTCATGTGAATCAGTACTGGTTTGTCTGGTTCATGTGAATCAGTAATGGTTTGTCTGGTTCATGTGAATCAGTAGTGGTTTATCTGGATCATGTGAATCAGTACTGCTTTGTCTGGTTCATGTGAATCAGTACTGGTTCGTATGTTTCATATGAGTCAGTACTGGTTTATCTGGTTCATGTGAATCAGTACTGGTTCGCATGGTTCATATGAATCAGTACTGGTTTATCTGGCTCATGTGAATCAGTAATGGTTTATCTGGTTCGTGTGAATCAGTAATGGTTTGTCGGGTTCATTTGAATAAATTCTGGTTCGTTTACGTACTCGTCACCGCAGTTCGTCATTACGCAACCATGAAAATATGAACGTTTTATCAACACTTTTATGGAACCCTGATCTCCTGGGCTCAGATAACGAGCGTATCATAACCTTATTATGATACACTCGTTGTCTGTCTTGGACAATCACTTGTTTACCAAATGGCGTCCAAGCTTCGTCTCTTCGTTGTATATCAACTGACTTATGTTTCTCTCTTGTGTCTCTCCTGATGATGTGATTATTACACTTGGGTGCACTTGGGAACTTATCGTGAATCATTTTCCCCGTGGACTCATAGGAATATACATGATCACGCTCAAAATTGTGATCCTTTCCAATATATATATTTATATATTTTTATTATACTTTGTCGCTGTCTCCCGCGTTTGCGAGGTAGCGCAAGGAAACAGACGAAAGAAATGGCCCAACCCCCCCCCCCCACATACACATGTATATACATACGTCCACACACGCAAATATACATACCTACACAGCTTTCCATGGTTTACCCCAGACGCTTCACATGCCTTGATTCAATCCACTGACAGCACGTCAACCCCTGTATACCACATCGCTCCAATTCACTCTATTCCTTGCCCTCCTTTCACCCTCCTGCATGTTCAGGCCCCGATCACACAAAATCTTTTTCACTCCATCTTTCCACCTCCAATTTGGTCTCCCTCTTCTCCTCGTTCCCTCCACCTCCGACACATATATCCTCTTGGTCAATCTTTCCTCACTCATTCTCTCCATGTGCCCAAACCACTTCAAAACACCCTCTTCTGCTCTCTCAACCACGCTCTTTTTATTTCCACACATCTCTCTTACCCTTACGTTACTCACTCGATCAAACCACCTCACACCACACATTGTCCTCAAACATCTCATTTCCAGCACATCCATCCTCCTGCGCACAACTCTATCCATAGCCCACGCCTCGCAACCATACAACATTGTTGGAACCACTATTCCTTCAAACATACCCATTTTTGGTTTCCGAGATAATGTTCTCGACTTCCACACATTCTTCAAGGCCCCCAGAATTTTCGCCCCCTCCCCCACCCTATGATCCACTTCCGCTTCCATGGTTCCATCCGCTGCCAGATCCGCTCCCAGATATCTAAAACACTTTACTTCCTCCAGTTTTTCTCCATTCAAACTCACCTCCCAAATGACTTGACCCTCAACCCTACTGTACCTAATAACCTTGCTCTTATTCACATTTACTCTTAACTTTCTTCTTTCACACACTTTACCAAACTCAGTCACCAGCTACTGCAGTTTCTCACATGAATCAGCCACCAGCGCTGTATCATCAGCGAACAACAACTGACTCACTTCCCAAGCTCTCTCATCCCCAACAGACTTCATACTTGCCCCTCTTTCCAAAACTCTTGCATTTACCTCCCTAACAACCCCATCCATAAACAAATTAAACAACCATGGAGACATCACACACCCCTGCCGCAAACCTACATTCACTGAGAACCAATCACTTTCCCCTCTTCCTACACGTACACATGCCTTACATCCTCGATAAAAACTTTTCACTGCTTCTAACAACTTTCCTCCCACACCATATATTCTTAATACCTTCCACAGAGCATCTCTATCAACTCTATCATATGCCTTCTCCAGATCCATAAATGCTACATACAAATCCATTTGCTTTTCTAAGTATTTCTAACATACATTCTTCAAAGCAAACACCTGGTCCACACATCCTCTACCACTTCTGAAACCACACTGCTCTTCCCCAATCTGATGCTCTGTACATGCCTTCACCCTCTCAATCAATACCCTCCCATATAATTTACCAGGAATACTCAACAAACTTATACCTCTGTAATTTGAGCACTCACTCTTATCCCCTTTGCCTTTGTACAATGGCACTATGCACGCATTCCGCCAATCCTCAGGCACCTCACCATGAGTCATACATACATTGAATAACCTTACCAACCAGTCAACAATAAAGTCACCCCCTTTTTTAATAAATTCCACTGCAATACCATCCAAACCTGCTGCCTTGCCGGCTTTCATCTTCCGCAAAGCTTTCACTACCTCTTCTCTGTTTACCAAATCATTTTCCCTAACCCTCTCACTTTGCACACCACCTCGACCAAAACACCCTATATCTGCCACTCTATCATCAAACACATTCAACAAACCTTCAAAATACTCACACCATCTCCTTCTCACATCACCACTACTTGTTATCACCTCCCCATTTGCGCCCTTCACTGAAGTTCCCATTTGCTCCCTTGTCTTACGCACTTTATTTACCTCCTTCCAAAACATCTTTTTATTCTCCCTAAAGTTTAATGATACTCTCTCACCCCAACTCTCATTTGCCCTTTTTTTCACCTCTTGCACCTTTCTCTTGACCTCCTGTCTCTTTCTTTTATACATCTCCCACTCAATTGCATTTTTTCCCTGCAAAAATCGTCCAAATGCCTCTCTCTTCTCTTTCACTAATACTCTTACTTCTTCATCCCACCACTCACTACCCTTTCTAATCAACCCACCTCCCACTCTTCTCATGCCACAAGCATCTTTTGCGCAATCCATCACTGATTCCCTAAATACATCCCATTCCTCCCCCACTCCCCTTACTTCCATTGTTCTCACCTTTTTCCATTCTGTACTCAGTCTCTCCTGGTACTTCCTCACACAGGTCTCCTTCCCAAGCTCACTTACTCTCACCACCCTCTTCACCCCAACATTCACTTTTCTTTTCTGAAAACCCATACAAATCTTCGCCTTAGCCTCCACAAGATAATGATCAGACATCCCTCCAGTTGCACCTCTCAGCACATTAACATCCAAAAGTCTCTCTTTCGCACGCCTGTCAATTAACACGTAATCCAATAACGCTCTCTGGCCATCTCTCCTACTTACATAAGTATACTTATGTATATCTCTCTTTTTAAACCAGGTATTCCCAACCATCAGTCCTTTTTCAGCACATAAATCTACAAGCTCTTCACCATTTCCATTTACAACACTGAACACCCCATGTATACCAATTATTCCCTCAACTGCCACATTACTCACCTTTGCATTCAAATCACCCATCACTATAACCCGGTCTCGTGCATCAAAACCACTAACACACTCATTCAGCTGCTCCCAAAACACTTGCCTCTCATGATCTTTCTTCTCATGCCCGGGTGCATATGCACCAATAATCACCCACCTCTCTCCATCAACTTTCAGTTTTACCCATATTAATCGAGAATTTATTTTCTTACACTCTATCACATACTCCCACAACTCCTGTTTCAGGAGTATTGCTACTCCTTCCCTTGCTCTTGTCCTCTCACTAACCCCTGACTTTACTCCCCAGACATTCCCAAACCACTTTTCCCCTTTACCCTTGAGCTTCGTTTCACTCAGAGCCAAAACATCCAGGTTCCTTTCCTCAAACATACTACCTATCTCTCCTTTTTTCACATATATATATATATATATATATATATATATATATATATATATATATATATATATATATATATATATATATATATATATATATACTGATTTATTTATAATATATATATCTTTTTTTTTTTTTTGCTTTGTCGCTGTCTCCCGCGTTTGCGAGGTAGCGCAAGGAAACAGACGAAAGAAATGGCCCAACCCACCCCCATACACATGTATATACATACGTCCACACACGCAAATATACATACCTACACAGCTTTCCATGGTTTACCCCAAACGCTTCACATGCCCTGATTCAATCCACTGACAGCACGTCAACCCCGGTATACCACATCGATCCAATTCACTCTATTCCTTGCACTCCTTTCACCCTCCTGCATGTTCAAGC
The DNA here is from genome assembly GCF_036320965.1 of Panulirus ornatus. Lineage (NCBI taxonomy): Eukaryota > Metazoa > Arthropoda > Malacostraca > Decapoda > Palinuridae > Panulirus > Panulirus ornatus. Next base: position 30,029,882 of record NC_092273.1, read on the forward strand.
CCCGATCACACAAAATATTTTTCACTCCATCAGTCCACCTCCAATATGGTCTCCCACTTCTACTCGTTCCCTCCATCTCCGACACATATATCCTCTTGGTCAATCTTTCCTCACTCATTCTCTCCATGTGCCCAAACCATTTCAAAACACCCTCTTCTGCTCTCTCAACCACACTCTTTTTATTTCCACACATCTCTCTTACCCTTACGTTACTTACTCGATCAAACCACCTCACACCACACATTGTCCTCAAACATCTCATTTCCATCACATCCATCCTCCTGCGCACAACTCTATCCATAGCACACGCCTCGCAACCATACAACATTGTTGGAACCACTATTCCTTCAAACATACCCATTTTTGCTTTCCGAGATAATGTTCTCGACTTCCACACATTCTTCAAGGCTCCCAGAATTTTCGCCCCCTCCCCCACCCTATGATCCACTTCCGCTTCCATGGTTCTATCCGCTGCCAGATCCGCTCCCAGATATCTAAAACACTTTACTTCCTCCAGTTTTTCTCCCTTCAAACTTACCTCCCAATGGACTTGACCCTCAACCTTACTGTACCTAATAACCTTGCTCTTATTCACATTTACTCTTAACTTTCTTCTTTCACACACTTTACCAAACTGAGTCACCAGCTTCTGCAGTTTCTCACATGAATCAGCCACCAGCGCTGTATCATCAGCGAACAACAACTGACTCACTTCCCAAGCTCTCTCATCCCCAAAAGACTTCATACTTTCCCCTCTTTCCAAAACTGTTGCATTCACCTCCCTAACAACCCCATCCATAAACAAATTAAACAACCATGGAGACATCACACACCCCTGCCGCAATCTTACATTCACTGAGAACCAATCACTTTCCTCTCTTCCTACACATACAGATGCCTTACATCCTCGATAAAAACTTTTCACTGCTTCTAACAACTTTCCTCCCACACCATATATTCTTAATACCTTCCACAGAGCATCTCTATCCACGCTATCATATGCCTTTTCCAGATCCATCAATGCTACATACAAATCCATTTGCTTTTCTAAGTATTTCTCACATACATTCTTCAAAGCAAACACCTGATCCACACATCCTCTACCACTTCTGAAACCACACTGCTCTTCCCCAATCTGATGCTCTGTACATGCCTTCACCCTCTCAATCAATACCCTCCCATATAATTTACCAGGAATACTCAACAAACTTATACCTCTGTAATTTGAGCACTCACTCTTATCCCCTTTGCCTTTGTACAATGGCACTATGCACGCATTCCGCCAATCCTCAGGCACCTCACCATGAGTCATACATACATTAAATATCCTTACCAACCAGTCAGTAATACAGTCACCCCCTTTTTTAATAAATTCCACTGCAATACCATCCAAACCTGCTGCCTTGGCGGCTTTCATATTCCGCAAAGCTTTTACTACCTACCTATATATATATATATATATATATATATATATATATATATATATATATATTTATATATATATATATTTTTTTTTTTTTCTTTTTTATTCTTTGTCGCTGTCTCCCGCGTTTGCGAGGTAGCGCAAGGAAACAGACGAAAGAAATGGCCCAACCCCCCCCCATACACATGTACATACACACGTCCACCCACGCAAATATACATACCTACACAGCTTTCCATGGCTTACCCCGGACGCTTCACATGCCTTGATTCAATCCACTGACAGCACGTCAACCCCTGTATACCACATCGCTCCAATTCACTCTATTCCTTGCCCTCCTTTCACCCTCCTGCATGTTCAGGCCCCGATCACACAAAATCTTTTTCACTCCATCTTTCCACCTCCAATTTGGTCTCCCTCTTCTCCTCGTTCCCTCCACCTCCGACACATATATCCTCTTGGTCAATCTTTCCTCACTCATTCTCTCCATGTGCCCAAACCATTTCAAAACACCCTCTTCTGCTCTCTCAACCACGCTCTTTTTATTTCCACACATCTCTCTTACCCTTACGTTACTTACTCGATCAAACCACCTCACACCACACATTGTCCTCAAACATCTCATTTCCAGCACATTCATCCTCCTGCGCACAACTCTATCCATAGCCCACGCCTCGCAACCATACAACATTGTTGGAACTACTATTCCTTCAAACATACCCATTTTTGCTTTCCGGGATAATGTTCTCGACTTCCACACATTTTTCAAGGCTCCCAAAATTTTCGCCCCCTCCCCCACCGTATGATCCACTTCCGCTTCCATGGTTCCATCCGCTGACAGATCCACTCCCAGATATCTAAAACACTTCACTTCCTCCAGTTTTTCACCATTCAAACTCACCTCCCAATTGACTTGACCCTCAACCCTACTGTACCTAATAACCTTGCTCTTATTCACATTTACTCTTAACTTTCTTCTTCCACACACTTTACCAAACTCCGTCACCAGCTTCTGCAGTTTCTCACATGAATCCGCCACCAGCGCTGTATCATCAGCGAACAACAACTGACTCACTTCCCAAGCTCTCTCATCCCCAACAGACTTCATACTTGCCCCTCTTTCCAAAACTCTTGCATTTACCTCCCTAACAACCCCATCCATAAACAAATTAAACAACCATGGAGACATCACACACCCCTGCCGCAAACCTACATTCACTGAGAACCAATCACTTTCCCCTCTTCCTACACGTACACATGCCTTACATCCTCGATAAAAACTTTTCACTGCTTCTAACAACTTGCCTCCCACACCATATATACTTAATACCTTCCACAGAGCATCTCTATCAACTCTATCATATGCCTTCTCCAGATCCATAAATGCTACATACAAATCCATTTGCTTTTCTAAGTATTTCTCACATACATTCTTCAAAGCAAACACCTGATCCACACATCCTCTACCACTTCTGAAACCACACTGCTCTTCCCCAATCTGATGCTCTGTACATGCCTTCACCCTCTCAATCAATACCCTCCCATATAATTTACCAGGAATACTCAACAAACTTATACCTTTGTAATTTGAGCACTCACTCTTATCCCCTTTGCCTTTGTACAATGGCACTATGCACGCATTCCGCCAATCCTCAGGCACCTCACCATGAGTCATACATACATTAAATAACCTCACCAACCAGTCAACAATACAGTCACCCCCTTTTTTAATAAATTCCACTGCAATACCATCCAAACCTGCTGCCTTGCCGGCTTTCATCTTCCGCAAAGCTTTTACTACCTCTTCTCTGTTTACCAAATCATTTTCCCTAACCCTCTCACTTTGCACACCACCTCGACCCAAACACCCTATATCTGCCACTCTGTCATCAGACACATTCAACAAACCTTCAAAATACTCATTCCATCTCCTTCTCACATCACCACTACTTGTTATCACCTCCCCATTTACGCCCTTCACTGAAGTTCCCATTTGCTCCCTTGTCTTACGCACACTATTTACCTCCTTCCAGAACATCTTTTTATTCTCCCTAAAATTTACTGATAGTCTCTCATCCCAACTCTCATTTGCCCTTTTTTTCACCTCTTGCACCTTTCTCTTGACCTCCTGTCTCTTTCTTTTATACTTCTCCCACTCAATTGCATTTTTTCCCTGCAAAAATCGTCCAAATGCCTCTCTCTTCTCTTTCACTAATACTCTTACTTCTTCATCCCACCACTCACTACCCTTTCTAAACAGCCCACCTCCCACTCTTCTCATGCCACAAGCATCTTTTGCGCAATCCATCACTGATTCCCTAAATACATCCCATTCCTCCCCCACTCCCCTTACTTCCATTGTTCTCACCTTTTTCCATTCTGTACACAGTCTCTCCTGATACTTCTTCACACAGGTCTCCTTCCCAAGCTCACTTACTCTCACCACCTTCTTCACCCCAACATTCACTCTTCTTTTCTGAAAACCCATACTAATCTTCACCTTAGCCTCCACAAGATAATGATCAGACATCCCTCCAGTTGCACCTCTCAGCACATTGACATCCAAAAGTCTCTCTTTCGCACGCCTGTCCATTAACACGTTATCCAATAACGCTCTCTGGCCATCTCTCCTACTTACATAAGTATACTCATGTATATCTCGCTTTTTAAACCAGGTATTCCCAATCATCAGTCCTTTTTCAGCACATAAATCTACAAGCTCTTCACCATTTCCATTTACAACACTGAACACCCCATGCATACCAATTATTCCCTCAACTGCCACATTTCTCACCTTTGCATTCAAATCACCCATCACTATAACCCGGTCTCGTGCATCAAAACCGCTAACACACTCATTTAGCTGCTCCCAAAACACTTGCCTCTCATGATCTTTCTTCTCATGCCCAGGTGCATATGCACCAATAATCACCCACCTCTCTCCATCAACTTTCAATTTTACCTATATTAATCGAGAACTTACTTTCTTACATTCTATGACATACTCCCACAACTCCTGTTTCAGGAGTATTGCTACTCCTTCCCTTGCTCTTGTCCTCTCACTAACCCCTGAATTCACTCCCCAGACATTTCCAAACCACTCTTCCCCTTTACCCTTGAGCTTCGTTTCACTCAGAGCCAAAACATCCAGGTTCCTTTCCTCAAACATACTACTTATCTCTCCTTTTTTCACATCTTGGTTACATCCACACACATTTAGGCACCCCACTCTGAGCCTTCGAGGAGGATGAGCACTCCCCGCGTGACTCCTTCTTCTGTTTCCCATTTTAGAAAGTTAATACAAGGAGGGGAGGATTTCCGGCCCCCCGCTCCCGTCCCCTCTAGTCGCTTTCTACGACACGCGAGGAATACGTGGGAAGTATTCTTTCACCCCTATCCCCAGGGATAATATACATATATATACACACACACACACACACACACACACACACGCACACACACACACACACACACACACACACATACATATATATACATATGAAAAATGTAAGAAACAATTTAGAAAACAAACTTTTAGCTTGAAATGAATGAAAAAATGAACGTCACATAATGGTTCAACCTCTGGCTATGGAAAAGGAAATGTACAATTTATTCACACAAACGTCAATAGCAGTTCTCATCAATTTCACCACTGAATCAATAAGCTTCAATGTCTAAGCTACATTTTTCTCCAACTTCACTATTTTCTTGTCAAAACACCATGCATGAAAACTATCACTCCAGTAACACAACTGTAAACATTTACTTCCCCTTTAAAAAGTTCTGGGGAAGTCTGTCTCGATACACTGCGGCGAGGCGACGCGACGCTGACACAATCACTGTCACAATATCACTTCTGCCTCCTTCCAAGCGTTGTTTCAGGGAATAATTCCGGGTTGCTGAAGACGTTGCGGCAGCCTCAGTGGGTAACAGGTACCCATCGCCTCACCACGACCAGGCAGTGCTCTGAATACCTCACCGTAAACCTTGACCTAGCTTGACCCTCTCCTCCGACCACTAAATGCTTCCTTGGTTATTGGGTGGCCCAACTGCAACAAGCCAGCAGCTGCTTCGGTGTGTGTCTGGCATCCAGGAAGCATGACTCCTTCCTGTTGCAATCTCTCAGATGATCTCCCCTCTCCTCTCCCCTGTTTGATGGGCACTGCCTTTATCACGCCAGCTAGAGATAAGGCAGGTTATTCCCGTGATGAAGCAGATGAGTATTGTGTCTTTGTCTTTCAGTCTGTAGAATTATTCCTTTCGTACAGTCACTTCTGTTTACTTGCTTCACCAGTTCGAGGGAATGATCAGCACGATCTAAACGTTTTGGAAAATGTTCAAGCTACATACAAACGTATTTATGGCTCTTGCATCAGTGACAACAAACGGCAAACGAGAATTTCCAAGTCCACATGTTCGAATAAAGTGCATATGAACGGGCACCTTCATAGAACATACAAACCTCCAACAGCCAGGATCGAACCTGGGACCCTTGTGCAAGAGGCAGGCATGCTAACCGCTAGGCTATGGGACTGTATAATAGGAAACAACTATTCGAAATACTGAGTGCTCGAATACCCTTCGTCTCACAATGGTGAGCAACGGGGTCTATACTTGGTTGTTTCGGACCAGGGGTCCCAGGTTCGATCCTGGCTGTTGGAGGTTTGTATGTTCTATGAAGGTGCGCGTTCATATGCACTTTATTCGTATTCATATACCTCCGCGTTGTACGGTTAGGTTCGGTAAAACGCTATCAGCTGGCTATGTGCGTCTGTTCGGAAACAGCCAAGTATAGACCCCGTTGCTCACCATTGTGATACGCAGGGTATTCGAGTACTCAGTATTTCGAATAGTTGTTTCCTATTATACAGTCCCATAGCCTAGCGGTTAGCATGCCTGCCTCTTGCACAGGGGTCCCAGGTTCGATCCTGGCTGTTGGAGGTTTGTATGATATATATATATATATATATATATATATTTTTTTTTTTTTTTTGCTTTGTCGCTGTCTCCCGCGTTTGCGAGGTAGCGCAAGGAAACAGACGAAAGAAATGGCCCAACCCACCCCCATACACATGTATATACATACATCCACACACGCAAATATACATACCTACACAGCTTTCCATGGTTTACCCCAGACGCTTCACATGCCCTGATTCAATCCACTGACAGCACGTCTACCCCGGTATACCACATCGATCCAATTCACTCTATTCCTTGCCCTCCTTTCACCTTCCTGCATGTTCAGGCCCCGATCACACAAAATCTTTTTCACTCCATCTTTCCACCTCCAATTTGGTCTCCCACTTCTCCTCGTTCCCTCCACCTCCGACACATATATCCTCTTGGTCAATCTTTCCTCACTCATTCTCTCCATGTGCCCAAACCATTTCAAAACACCCTCTTCTGCTCTCTCAACCACGCTCTTTTTATTTCCACACATCTCTCTTACCCTTACGTTACTTACTCGATCAAACCACCTGACACCACACATTGTCCTCAGACATCTCATTTCCAGCACATCCATCCTCCTGCGCACAACTCTATCAATAGCCCACGCCTCGCAACCATACAACATTGTTGGAACTACTATTCCTTCAAACATACCCATTTTTGCTTTCCGAGATAATGTTCTCGACTTCCACACATTCTTCAAGGCTCCCAGGATTTTCTCCCCCTCCCCCACCCTATGATCCACTTCCGCTTCCATGGTTCCATCCGTTGCCAGATCCACTCCCAGATATCTAAAACACTTTACTTCCTCCAGTTTTTCTCCATTCAAACTTACCTCCCAATTGACTTGACCCTCAACCCTACTGTACCTAATTACCTTGCTCTTATTCACATTTACTCTTAACTTTCTTCTTTCACACACTTTACTAAACTCAGTCACCAGCTTCTGCAGTTTCTCACATGAATCAGCCACCAGCGCTGTATCATCAGCGAACAACAACTGACTCACTTCCCAAGGTCTCTCATCCCCAACAGACTTCATACTTGCCCCTCTTTCCAAAACTCTTGCATTCACCTCCCTAAGAACCCCATCCATAAACAAATTAAACAACCATGGAGACATCACACACCCCTGCCGCAAACCTACATTCACTGAGAACCAATCACTTTCCTCTCTTCCTACACGTACACATGCCTTACATCCTCGATAAAAACTTTTCACTGCTTCTAACAGCTTGCCTCCCACACCATATATTCTTAATACCTTCCACAGAGCATCTCTATCAACTCTATCATATGCCTTCTCCAGATCCATCAATGCTACATACAAATCCATTTGCTTTTCTAAGTATTTCTCACATACGTTCTTCAAAGCAAACACCTGATCCACACATCCTCTACCACTTCTGAAACCACACTGCTCTTCCCCAATCTGATGCTCTGTACATGCCTTCACCCTCTCAATCAATACCTCCCATATAATTTACCAGGAATACTCAACAAACTTATACCTTTGTAATTTGAGCACTCACTCTTATCCCCTTTGCCTTTGTACAATGGCACTATGCACGCATTCCGCCAATCCTCAGGCACCTCACCATGAGTCATACATACATTGAATAACCTTACCAACCAGTCAATAATACAGTCACCCCCTTTTATATATAAATATATATATATATATATATATATATATATATATATATATATATATATATATATATATATATATATATATATATATATATATATATATATATATATATATATATATATATATATATATATATATATATGGCTGCGAGGCGTGGGCTATAGATAGAGTTGTGTGGAGGGTGGATGTGCTGGATATGAGATGTTTGAGGACAATATGTGGTGTGAGGTGGTTTGACCGAGTAAGTAATGTAAGGGTAAGAGAGATGTGTGGTAATAAAAAGAGTGTGGTTGAGAGAGCAGAAGAGGGTGTTTTAAAATGGTTTGATCACATGGAGAGAATGACTGAGGAAAGATTGACCAAGAGGATATATGTGTTAGAGGTGGAGGGAACGAGAAGTGGGAACCAAATTGGAGGTGGAAAGATGGAGTGAAAAAGATTTTGAGTGATCGGGGCCTGAACATGCAGGAGGGTGAAAGTCATGCAAGGAATAGAGTGAATTGGAACGATGTGGTATACCGGGATCGACGTGCTGTCAATGGATTGAACCAGGGTTGTGAAGCGTCTGGGGTAAAGCATGGGAAGTTCTGTGGGGCCTGGATGTGGAAAGGGAGTTGTGGTTTCGGTTCATTATTACATGACAGCTAGAGATTGAGTGTGAACGAATGGGGCCTTTGTTGTCTTTTCATCGTGCTACCTCGCACACATAAGGGGGGAGGGGGTTGTCATTTCATGTGTGGCGGGGTGGCGATGGGGGTGAGTAGGGGCAGACAGTGTGAATTGTGTGCATGTGTGTATATGTGTGTGTTTGTGTGTGTATATGTGTGTACGTAGGGATGTGTGGGTGTGTATGTTTGCGTGTGTGGACGTGTGTGTGTGTGCGCATGTGTGTGGGGGTGGGTTGGGCCATTTCTTTCGTCTGTTTCCTTGCACTACCTCGCAGGTGCGGGAGACAGCGACAAAGCAAAATAGAAATGAAAAAATAAATATATATATTATCTTTCATTCTCTCTCTCTCTTTAGAGACACAGTAGGATATGTAACTGGTATTTATGGATGTTAAGGGATTGACCGAACCAGGGCATGCGGGGCGGCCGGGAGGAAACCATGGAAAGTTCTGTTGGGCATTGTTGTGGATAGGGGGACTGTGGTTTCGGTGCATTGCTCATGACAGATAGAGAAAGGATGTGAGGGAATGTGACTTTCATTCATCTGTTCCTAGCGCTACCTCGCTAACGCAGAAAACGACGAAAATGTAATATATATATATTTTCTTATTTTTTTTTTTATTATACTTTGTCGCTGTCTCCCGCGTTTGCGAGGTAGCGTAAGGAAACAGACGAAAGAAATGGCCCAACCCCCCCCCCCCATACACATGCATATACATACGTCCACACACGCAAATATACATACCTACACAGCTTTCCATGGTTTACCCCAGACGCTTCACATGCCTTGATTCGATCCACTGACAGCACGTCAACCCCGGTATACCACATCGCTCCAATTCACTCTATTCCTTGCCCTCCTTTCACCCTCCTGCATGTTCAGGCCCCGATCACACAAAATCTTTTTCACTCCATCTTTCCACCTCCAATTTGGTCTCCCTCTTCTCCTCGTTCCCTCCACCTCCGACACATATATTCTCTTGGTCAATCTTTCCTCACTCATTCTCTCCATGTGCCCAAACCACTTCAAAACACCCTCTTCTGCTCTCTCAACCACGCTCTTTTTATTTCCACACATCTCTCTTACCCTTACGTTACTCACTCGATCAAACCACCTCACACCACACATTGTCCTCAAACATCTCATTTCCAGCACATCCATCCTCCTGCGCACAACTCTATCCATAGCCCACGCCTCGCATCCATACAACATTGTTGGAACCACTATTCCTTCAAACATACCCATTTTTGCTTTCCGAGATAATGTTCTCGACTTCCACACATTCTTCAAGGCCCCCAGAATTTTCTCCCCCTCCCCCACCCTATGATCCACTTCCGCTTCCATGGTTCCATCCGCTGCCAGATCCACTCCCAGATATCTAAAACACTTCACTTCCTCCAGTTTTTCTCCATTCAAACTCACCTCCCAATTGACTTGATCCTCAACCCTACTGTACCTAATAACCTTGCTCTTATTCACATTTACTCTTAACTTTCTTCTTTCACACACTTTACCAAACTCAGTCACCAGCTTCTGCAGTTTCTCACATGAATCAGCCACCAGCGCTGTATCATCAGCGAACAACAACTGACTCACTTCAAAAGCTCTCTCATCCCCAACAGACTTCATACTTGCCCCTCTTTCCAAAACTCTTGCATTTACCTCCCTAACAACCCCATCCATAAACAAATTAAACAACCATGGAGATATCACACACCCCTGCCGCAAACCTACATTCACTGAGAACCAATCACTTTCCTCTCTTCCTACACGTACACATGCCTTACATCCTCGATAAAAACTTTTCACTGCTTCTAACAACTTTCCTCCCACACCATATATTCTTAATACCTTCCACAGAGCATCTCTATCAACTCTATCATATGCCTTCTCCAGATCCATAAATGCTCCATACAAATCCATTTGCTTTTCTAAGTATTTCTCACATACATTCTTCAAAGCAAACACCTGATCCACACATCCTCTACCACTTCTGAAACCACACTGCTCTTCCCCAATCTGATGCTCTGTACATGCCTTCACCCTCTCAATCAATACCCTCCCATATAATTTACCAGGAATACTCAACAATCTTATACCTCTGTAATTTGAGCACTCACTCTTATCCCCTTTGCCTTTCTACAATGGCACTATGCACGCATTCCGCCAATCCTCAGGCACCTCATCATGAGTCATACATACATTAAATAACCTTACCAACCAGTCAACAATACAGTCACCCCCCTTTTTTAATAAATTCCACTGCAATACCATCCAAACCTGCTGCCTTGCCGGCTTCCATCTTCCGCAAAGCTTTCACTACCTCTTCTCTGTTTACCAAATCATTTTCCCTAACCCTCTCACTTTGCACACCACCTCGACCAAAACACCCTATATCTGCCACTCTATCATCAAACACATTCAACAAACCTTCAAAATACTAACTCCATCTCCTTCTCACATCACCACTACTTGTTATCACCTCCCCATTTGCGCCCTTCACTGAAGTTCCCATTTGCTCCCTTGTCTTACGCACTTTATTTACCTCCTTCCAGAACATCTTTTTATTCTCCCTAAAATTTAATGATACTCTCTCACCCCAACTCTCATTTGCCCTTTTTTTCACCTCTTGCACCTTTCTCTTGACCTCCTGTCTCTTTCTTTTATACATCTCCCACTCAATTGCATTTTTTCCCTGCAAAAATCGTCCAAATGCCTCTCTCTTCTCTTTCACTAATACTCTTACTTCTTCATCCCACCACTCACTACCCTTTCTAATCAACCCACCTCCCACTCTTCTCATGCCACAAGCATCTTTTGCGCAATCCATCACTGATTCCCTAAATACATCCCATTCCTCCCCCACTCACCTTACTTCCATTGTTCTCACCTTTTTCCATTCTGTACTCAGTCTCTCCTGGTACTTCCTCACACAGGTCTCCTTCTCAAGCTCACTTACTCTCACCACCCTCTTCACCCCAACATTCACTCTTCTTTTCTGAAAACCCATACAAATCTTCACCTTAGCCTCCACAAGATAATGATCAGACATCCCTCCAGTTGCACCTCTCAGCACATTAACATCCAAAAGTCTCTCTTTCGCACGCCTGTCAATTAACACGTAATCCAATTACGCTCTCTGGCCATCTCTCCTGCTTACATAAGTATACTTATGTATATCTCGCTTTTTAAACCAGGTATTCCCAATCATCAGTCCTTTTTCAGCACATAAATCTATAAGCTCTTCACCATTTCCATTTACAACACTGAACACCCCATGTATACCAATTATTCCCTCAACTGCCACATTACTCACCTTTGCATTCAAATCACCCATCACTATGACCCGGTCTCGTGCATCAAAACCACTAACACACTCATTCAGCTGCTCCCAAAACACTTGCCTCTCTTGATCTTTCTTCTCATGCCCAGGTGCATATGCACCAATAATCACCCACCTCTCTCCATCAACTTTCAGTTTTACCCATATTAATCGAGAATTTACTTTCTTACACTCTATCACATACTCCCACAACTCCTGTTTCAGGAGTATTGCTACTCCTTCCCTTGATCTTGTCCTCTCACTAACCCCTGACTTTACTCCCCAGACATTCCCAAACCACTCTTCCCCTTTACCCTTATTTTTTTTTTTTCAAACTATTCGCCATTTCCCGCGTTAGCGAGGTAGCGTTAAGAACAGAGGACTGGGCCTTTTTCAGAATATCCTCACCTGGCCCCCTCTGTTCCTTCTTTGGGAAAATTAAAAAAAGAATATATATATATATATATATATATATATATATATATATATATACATATATATATATATATATATATATATATATATATATATATATATATGTGTGGGTGTGTGTATATATATATATACATATATATATATATATATATATATATATATATATATATATATATATATATATATAAATATATACATATTTTTTTTTTTTTTTTTTTTTTTTTTTTTAATTTTCCAAAAGAGGGAACAGAGTAGGGGCCCAGGTGAGGATATTCCCTCAAGGGCCCAGTCCTCTGTTCTCAACGATACCTCGCTAATGCGGGAAATGGCGAATAGTATGAAAGAAAGAATATATATATATATATATATATATATATATATATATATGTATATATATATATATATATATATATATATATATATATATATATATATGTGTGTGTATATATATATACATATATAGATATATATATATATATATATATATATATATATATATATATATATATATATATATATATATATATATATATATATATACGTGTAGGAAGAGAGGAAAGTGATTGGTTCTCAGTGAATGTAGGTTTGCGGCAGGGGTGTGTGATGTCTCCATGGTTGTTTAATTTGTTTATGGATGGGGTTGTTAGGGAAGTAAATGCAAGAGTTTTGGAAAGAGGGGCAAGTATGAAGTCTGTTGGGGATGAGAGAGCTTGGGAAGTGAGTCAGCTGTTGTTCGCTGATGATACAGCGCTGGTGGCTGATTCATGTGAGAAACTGCAGAAGCTGGTGACTGAGTTTGGTAAAGTGTGTGGAAGAAGAAAGTTAAGAGTAAATGTGAATAAGAGCAAGGTTATTAGGTACAGGAGGGTTGAGGGTCAAGTCAATTGGGAGGTGAGTTTGAATGGAGAAAAACTGGAGGAAGTGAAGTGTTTTAGATATCTGGGAGTGGATCTGGCAGCGGATGGAACCATGGAAGCGGAAGTGGATCATAGGGTGGGGGAGGGGGCGAAAATTCTGGGAGCCTTGAAGAATGTGTGGAAGTCGAGAACATTATCTCGGAAAGCAAAAATGGGTATGTTTGAAGGAATAGTGGTTCCAACAATGTTTTATGGTTGCGAGGCGTGGGCTATGGATAGAGTTGTGCGCAGGAGGATGGATGTGCTGGAAATGAGATGTTTGAGGACAATGTGTGGTGTGAGGTGGTTTGATCGAGTGAGTAACGTAAGGGTAAGAGAGATGTGTGGAAATAAAAAGAGCGTGGTTGAGAGAGCAGAAGAGGGTGTTTTGAAGTGGTTTGGGCACATGGAGAGAATGAGTGAGGAAAGATTGACCAAGAGGATATATGTGTCGGAGGTGGAGGGAACGAGGAGAAGAGGGAGACCAAATTGGAGGTGGAAAGATGGAGTGAAAAAGATTTTGTGTGATCGGGGCCTGAACATGCAGGAGGGTGAAAGGAGGGCAAGGAATAGAGTGAATTGGAGCGATGTTGTATACCGGGGTTGACGTGCTGTCAGTGGATTGAATCAAGGCATGTGAAGCGTCTGGGGTAAACCATGGAAAGCTGTGTAGGTATGTATATTTGCGTGTGTGGACGTATGTATATACATGTGTATGGGGGGGGGGTTTGGCCATTTCTTTCGTCTGTTTCCTTGCGCTACCTCGCAAACGCGGGAGACAGCGACAAAGTATAATAATAATATATAATATATATATATATATATATATATATATATATATATATATATATATATATATATATATATATATATATATATATATATATATATATATTTCTTTTTTTTCTTTTCAAACTATTCGCCATTTCCCGCCATTTTTGCTTTGTTGCTGTCTCCCGCGTTTGCGAGGTAGCGCAAGGAAACAGACGAAAGAAATGGCCCAACCCACCCCCATACACATGTATATACATACGTCCACACACGCAAATATACATACCTACACAGCTTTCCATGGTTTACCCCAGACGCTTCATATGCCTTGATTCAATCCACTGACAGCACGTCAACCCCGGTATACCACATTGATCCAATTCACTCTATTCCTTGCCCTCCTTTCACCCTCCTGCATGTTCAGGCCCCGATCACACAAAATCTTTTTCACTCCATCTTTCCACCTCCAATTTGGCCTCCCACTTCTCGTTCCCTCCACCTCCGACACATATATCCTCTTGGTCAATCTTTCCTCACTCATTCTCTCCATGTGCCCAAACCATTTCAAAACACCCTCTTCTGCTCTCTCAACCACGCTCTTTTTATTTCCACACATCCCTCTCACCCTTACGTTACTTACTCAATGAAACCCCCTCACACCACATATTGTCCTCAAACATATCATTTCCAGCACATCCACCCTCCTGCGCACAACTCTATCCATAGCCCACGCCTCTCGACCATACATTGTTGGAATCACTATTCCTTCAAACATACCCATTTTTGCTTTCCGAGATAATGTTCTCGTCTTCCAAGCATTCTTCAAGGCTCCCAGCATTTTCGCCCCCCCCACCCCACCCTATGATTCACTTCCGCTTCCATGGTTCCATCCGCTGCCAGATCCACTCCCAGATATCTAAAACTCTTCACTTCCTCCAGTTTTTCTCCATTCAAACTTACCTCCCAGTTGACTTGACCCTCAACCCTACTGTACCTAATAACCTTGCTCTTATTCACATTTACTCTTAACTTTCTTCTTTCACACACTTTACTAAACTCAGTCACCAGCTTCTGCAGTTTCTCACATGAATCAGCCACCAGCACCATATCATCAGCGAACAACTTACTCACTTCCCAAGCTCTCTCATCCACAACAGACTGCATACTTGCCCCTCTTGCCAAAACTCTTGCATTCACCTCCCTAACAACCCCATCCATAAACAAAGAAAACAACCATGGAGACATCACACACCCTTGCTGCAAACCTACATTCACTGAGAACCAATCACTTTCCTCTATTCCTACACGTACACATGCCTTACATCCTCGATAAAAACTTTTCACTGATTCTAACAACTTGCCTTTCACACCATATATTCTTAATACCTTCCATAGAGCATCTCTATCAACTCTACCATATGCCTTCTCCAGATCCATAAATGCTGCATACAAATCCATTTGCTTATCTAAGTATTTCTCACATACATTCTTCAAAGGAAACACCTGATCCACTCATCTTCTACCACTTATGAAACCACACTGCTCTTCCCCAGTCTGATGCTCTGTACATGCCTTCACCCCCTCAATCAATACCCTCCCATATAATTTATCAGGAATACTCAACAAACTTATATCTCTGTTATTTAAGCACTCACTGTTATCCCCTTTGCCTTTGTACAATGGCACTATGGAAACATTCCGCCAATCCTTAGACACCTCACCATGAATCATACATACATTGACTAACCTTACCAACCAGTCAACAATACAGTCACCCCCTTTTTTAATAAATTCCACTGCAATACCATCCAAACCTTCTGCCTTGCCGGCTTTCATTTTCCGCAAAGCTTTTACTAACTCTTCTCTGTTTACTAAATCATTTTCCCTAACCCTCTGACTTTGCACACCACCTCGACCAAAACACCCTATATCTGCCACTCTATCATCAAACACATTCAATAAACCTTCAAAATACTCACTCCATCTCCTCACATCACTACTACTTGTTATCACCTCCCCATTTGCGCCCTTCACTGAAGTTCCCATTTGCTCCCTTGCCTTACGCACTTTATTTACCTCCTCCCAAAACATCTTTTTATTCTCCTTAAAATTTAATGATACTCTCTCACCCCAACTCTCATTTGCCCTCTTTTCACCTCTTGCACCTTTCTCGTGACCTTCTGCCTCTTTCTTTTATACATCTCCCACTCATTTGCATTTTTTCCCTGCAAAAATCGTCCAAATACCTCTCTCTTCTCTTTCACTAATAATGTTACTTCTTCATCCCCCCACTCACTACCTTTTCTAATCAACCCACCTCCCACACTTCTCATGCCACCAGTATCTTTTGCGCAAGCCATCACTGCTTCCCTAAATACATCCCATTCGTTCCCCACTCCCCTTACCTCCTTTGTTCTCACCTTTTTTCATTCTGTACTCAGTCTCTCCTGGTACTTCCTCACACAAGTCTCCTTCCCAAGCTCACTTACTCTCACTACCCTGTTCACCCCATCGTTCTCTCTTCTTTTCTGAAAACCTCTACAAATCTTCACCTTCGCCTCCTGAAGATAATGATCAGACATCCCTCCAGTTGCACCTCTCAGCACATTAACGTCCAAAAGTCTCTTTTTCTCGCGCCTATCAATTAACACGTAATTCAGTAACGCTCTCTGGCCATCTCTCCTACTTACATACGTATACTTATGTATATCTCGCTTTTTAAACCAGATATTCCCATTCACCAGTCCTTTTTCAGCACATAAATCTACAAGCTCTTCACCATTTCCATTTACAACACTGAACACCCCAAATATACCAATTATTCCCTCAACTGCCACATTACTCACCTTTGCATTCAAATCACCCATCACTATAACTCGGTCTCGTGCATCAAAACCACTAACACACTCATTCAGCTGCTCCCAAAACACTTGCTTCTCATGATCTTTCTTCTCATGCCCAGGTGCATATGCACCAATAATCACCGATCTCTCTCCAGCAACATTCAGTTTTACCCATATCAATCTAGAATTTACTTTCTTACACTCTATCACATACTCCCACAACTCCTGTTTCAGGAGTAGTGCTGCTCCTTCCTTTGCTCTTGTCCTCCCACTAACCCCTGACTTTACTCCCAAGACATTCCCAAACCACTCTTCCCCTTTACCCTTGAGCTTCGTTTCACTCAGAGCCAAAATATCCAGGTTCCTTTCCTCAAACATACTATCTCTCCTTTTTTCTCATCTTGATTACATCCACACATATTTAGACACCCTAATCTGAGCTTTCGAGGAGGATGAGCACTCCCCGCGTGACTCCTTTTTCTGTTTCCCCTTTTAAAAAGTTAGAATACAAGGAGGGGAGGGTTTCTGGCCCCCCGCTCCCGTCCCCTTTAGTCGCCTTTTACGATACGTGAGGAATGCGTGGGAAGTATTCTTTCTCCACTATCCCCAGGGATATATATATATATATATATATATATATATATATATATATATATATATATATATATATATATATATATATATATATATATATATCATCCCTGGGGATAGGGGAGAAAGAATACTTCCCACGTATTCCTGCGTGTCGTAGAAGGCGACTAAAAGGGGTGGGAGGGGGGAGGGGGCTGGAAATCCACCCCCCTCGTTTTTTTTTAATTTTCCAAAAGAAGGAACAGAGAATTGGGCCAGGTGAGGGTATTCCCTCAAAGGCCCAGTCCTCTGTTCTTAATGCTACCTCGCTAATGCGGGAAATGGCGAATAGTTTGAAAAATATGTATATATATATATATATATATATATATATATATATATATATATATATATATATATATATATATGTATATATATATATATATATATTTCTTTTTTTTTTTTTTTGCTTTGTCGCTGTCTCCCGCGTTTGCGAGGTAGCGCAAGGAAACAGACGAAAGAAATGGCCCAACCCACCCCCATACACATGTATATACATACGTCCACACACGCAGATATACATACCTACACAGCTTTCCATGGTTTACCCCAGACGCTTCACATGCCTTGATTCAATCCACTGACAGTACGTCAACCCCGGTATACCACATCGCTCCAATTCACTCTATTCCTTGCCCTCCTTTCACCCTCCTGCATGTTCAGGCCCCGATCACACAAAATCTTTTTCACTCCATCATTCCACCTCCAATTTGGTCTCCCTCTTCTCCTTGTTCCCTCCACCTCCGACACATATATTCTCTTGGTCAATCTTTCCTCACTCATTCTCTCCACGTGCCTGAACCATTTCAAAACACCCTCTTCTGCTCTCTCAACCACGGTCTTTTTATTTCCACACATCTCTCTTACCCTTACTTTACTTACTCGATCAAACCACCTCACACCACATATTGTCCTCAAACCTCTCATTTCCAGCACATCCATCCTCCTGCGCACAACTCTATCCATAGCCCACGCCTCGCATCCATACAACATTGTTGGAACCACTATTCCTTCAAACATACCCATTTTTGCTTTCCGAGATAATGTTCTCGACTTCCACACATTCTTCAAGGCTCCCAGAATTTTCGCCCCCTCCCCCACCCTATGATCCACTTCCGCTTCCATGGTTCCATCCGCTGCCAGATCCACTCCCAGATATCTAAAACTCTCCACTTCCTCCAGTTTTTCTCCATTCAAACTCACCTCCCAATTGACTTGACCCCCAACCCTGCTGTACCTAATAACCTTGCTCTTATTCACATTTACTCTTAACTTTCTTCTTTCACACACTTTACCAAACTCAGTCACCAGCTTCTGCAGTTTCTCACATGAATCAGCCACCAGCGCTGTATCATCAGCGAACAACAACTGACTCACTTCCCAAGCTCTCTCATCCCCAACATACTTCATACTTGCCCCTCTTTCCAAAACTCTTGCATTCACCTCCCTAACAACCCCATCCATAAACAAATTAAATAACCATGGAGACATCACACACCCCTGCCGCAAACCTACATTCACTGAGAACCAATCACTTTCCTCTCTTCCTACACGTACACATGCCTTACATCCTCGATAAAAACTTTTCACTGCTTCTAACAACTTACCTCCCACACCATATATTCTTAATACCTTCCACAGAGCATCTCTATCAACTCTATCATATGCCTTCTCCAGATCCATAAATGCTACATACAAATCCATTTGCTTTTCCAAGTATTTCTCACATACATTCTTCAAAGCAAACACCTGATCCACACATCCTCTACCACTTCTGAAACCACACTGCTCTTCCCCAGTCTGAAGCTCTGTACATCCCTTCACCCTCTCAATCAATATCCTCCCATATAATTTACCAGGAATACTCAACAAACTTATACCTCTGCAATTTGAGCACTCACTCTTATCCCCTTTGCCTTTGTACAATGGCACTATGCACGCATTCCGCCAATCCTCAGGCACCTCACCATGAGTCATACATACATTAATGGATAGATAAACGGCACTATTGGATTTTTTTTCTTGTCAATATCTGATAACAAAAAGAGTTTTCTAAAGATGTTCATTTTTTTAAGGCCACGTTATCAAAGTTTGTGGGTTCATGTTTGTTCAAGGCTGAGCAAGTGATAGTGGATGATTGGCCAGGGGATACAGACGTCCTGTGTTGACAGAGACTGTGTTCATATTGTGTTCATCAGCTTGTATGGGGACTTTCTCACTGTGGTCATCAGGAGGTGCTATGGGGAGTTGCTGAAGAGGGCTGGAGAAAGAACTGCACCTTGGGGTACTTCACTGTAGAGCTTGAGAATCTTAGGTATGAATGACTAGTTTGCAGGTCACTTGAAAGTTGACTCGACATTTTGTTGTCGTTGGGGGAGGCTTATGTGCTGTATAGTAGTGGCGGGATGGGGTCTAAAGCAGTGCTGTATGAGTGAAAGTGAGAGTTTTTGGCAGGTGGTTTAGGAAGCATCAGGTGTGTTGTGTGAGGTTGTGGAGCCCACTCCTTTATAACAAGTGGATCATACACCACAGTGTACTCCTTGTCGTCCATGTGTGTGTGTGTGTGTGTGTGTGTGTGTGTGTGTGTGTGTGTGTGTGTGTGTGTGTGTGTGTGTGTGTGTGTGTGTGTACCATCTCTGTATACTTACCTCACCACCTTCTCCTCCTCGTCTGGGATCATGACCAGTCGTAATCGGCTGTAAGAGGAGATGGAATGGAAGGCAGAGTGCCTTTGACCCTCGCCACACAACATTGCGCACCCATTCAGATGTCACCACAGATGTTGTTTTTGACCATCAGATCATCGTTTGGCGCATGTTGTTCGTATGTGGTGCTGGTTAGCATTTATGTTAGGTACACCCAGACAGTTGTACTGGTGCTAACCTCTTAATTTAACCTGGTTACGAGAATGGGTAGAATAACTTAGGATGGGTTTGATATATATAATTTTGATAACTGGTACAATAATTATTGTGGTGTGGGGGTCCATCTGCAGGCTCAGTCCTCATTCCATTGTACATCTTTCTAGGCTATGTTGGGCTAGGTTGGGCTAGGTTAGGCTCGAGCCCTAACCTGGCCTCACTTATCCTTAACCTAACCTACCTAACCTAACCTTAACTTAACTTAACTTAACCTAAACTTAGATGTGTTGGGAGCGAACGCAATTGAGAGGTGGTCCACAAAATATGCCAACAACAGAGGAACAGTACTGGTGCTGGTCATATATACCAACAACAGAGTAACATTACTGTTGCTGGTCATACTTATGGTACGTATCCACAACAGAGCAACATTGCCGTTGCTGGTCATACTTATAATACGTATCCACAACAGAGGAACAGTACTGTTACTGGTCACTATCTCCCATTTTACAAACAATAGGAATAAAAAAGGTCATATACCACACCGTAATTGCTGAGGACAATAGGGATGATGAGGTAGTTTGCTCGGGGATGGGGGAGGGAGGGGGTGGGTGGGGTGGGGGTGGGGGGGTGGGGGGGTAGTTAATGGCGTACTTATTTGCCTGTAGCTGCTGCTCGTGTTTACTATATTGGCTATTGTACTAGATGATGGCTTCTACATCCCTGTGCCTGTAGCTCGGGTACCGCCTGGCTGTAATTGGTTATATATAGGTCATATATCAGTTTAGCCCCCGCCACTCTACTTCGGTGATCAGGAAGTGTGTATTGTGGTATTCATATATGTATTACGTACTGTAGGAGACATTTTGACCGGCGCTGTGTGATGTGGAGCATTTTATTTTCTGATCTAACTTGATAGATAAGTGGCAGAGGGGAGGGGTATGGTCATGGGAAGTATAGAATTCAGACCAGGTGAAATACAAGTGGAAATGGGCAACATCCTTGATCCAGGACCTAACCACTATCGCTTATCTCATAGTCACTGATAAGAAGAATGTTCATCATCACGCAGCGCGGGTTTGTATACACCCGGGAAGTCCAGCTATGTCTTGATTGTCAATACAAGTTCTTCAGTCGAAACCAGGCGCTCGCATGACTCTGGGCGTCGAGCCAGATGACTGATAACGTGCACACAAGGCGGCTGGTGACGCCTCCCAGCGGCCAGGCCTTCGTCAACAGAGATCGTGTTAACGTTTTGCTGTATATCTGTCATTAACCTCAACTGCTGCAGCACATCTTAGGTGATGTCTTAGCAAGTTTTGGTCGCTTCTGTAAATGGTGTTTGACTTATTTGTTCGTTTCTGTAAGTGGTGTTTGAATTACTTGCTCATTTATGTGTTCTGACTTATTTGTTCGTTTCTGTAAGTGGTGTTTGAATTACTTGCTCATTTATGTGTTCTGACTTATTTGTTCGTTTCTGTTAGTGTTTGACTTGTTCTTCTCTGTAAGCGTTTGACTTGTTCGTTTCTGTAAGTGGTGTTTGACTTACTTTTTTCGACGGTGATTGGCCCCATATTTGTTTATCATCATCATCTCAGGATAAAGATTAGAGCTTCATATCAGCCAGCGCTGGTCTGAATCACCCTTGCTTGGTGGCAGGAATGCCCTCGTACCACTTTCGACCAGTTCCATAAAAAAGCGGACCGGCGGAGCTAAACTGGTATTTTGCCTAACTTTACTTGAACTCAGTCAAGACTCCGTGAGTTGTATGGAGTGGTGGAGGGGCGGCGTCACTGCGCCTGACGCACGGCTCTGTCCTTGGTCGTTCGTAGGTCTGCAGGCCTGGCCCGGGGCGAGGCCTTGCATCACGATGGCTCGTTCTCAAGAACCGTTCGGGCGAATGACCACCAGGGTAGTTGATATGCAAACAACCATTAGGGCAGTTGACATGCGAGCGTCCACTAGGGCAGTTGATATATACAATTACGGTCAACGACCGTCTAGACCCCATTAGAGCCGCCAGATCTACTAGCATTCCACCTCGTAATGATGGTATAGTGGCTAATCGTTTCCCCGTGACAACAGCATGAGTGGTGGGTCACCTGATGACAACCTTTAGATCTTCAGAGCACATCGTTGAAGTGGACAGCGAACAGTTCTTTGAGTGATGTAGGGATAGAGAAGGCAAAGGACTGAACATGAAATTAAGCAGATGTTCCGTGAGAGGATTTTTTGGGGGGCCGGAAAGTGTGTTTCGCTGTTTCCTGCGTCAGCGAGGTAGCGCCAGCAAACAGACGATAGATAGATAGGTATTACCCTGCACGTACGTACATGGGGTTACGCCATGAGTTAAGTCACCTCGGGTGAGGCTCTGTCACCGGGAGTACATTCTCTTCAGAGTTGCAGGAGTCCCTGGGTAGCAGCATCACCTCCCAGTCCTTCTCTCTATGCAAGACTCTCATTAAACTGACTGATTACCTTGTGACGCGAGCTGAGGATCCAGTAGAAGAAGAGAGCAATGCACGACAAGTCGATCAAGATGGCCCAGCCGATGGAGGCCTGGTTGAAGGTTCTTGCGTAGTTTCTTGGGGGTCTGGGAGGCGCTGCCTTCTGGGGCGGGGCGGTGGGGATGCGAGACTTCGAAGCCGAGTCGAGGTGGTTGATGGAGGCTTCGGGCTCCTCCACTGCTTCGTTCCTCGTCTCAGAAGGGGTTTCGAAGCCTCCGATGTCACGACTAGTATCCGTGGCCGTCTCCCTCATCGCCGAGGTCCCTTCGTCGTCGTCGTACCTCGTCCCACGTTGGCCTCCCTGGCAGTTAATGAGGAGGTAGAGGACCGAGTGGTGGACGAAGGTCTTGAAGAGGCGAACGATGAAGTAGAAGAAGTAAACGTCGATTAGCTTCGGAGACGATGACTGTGGGATGGTGAAGGTGATCTGGGAGTAGAGCGCCGCGATCACTATCAGGCACGATAGTGTCACGCTGATACGGTCGCTGGCGGCGGGGAGGAAGATAAAGAGAAAATTATCGAAAGGAAAATAAAAAAGAATCTGTGTAAATGTTTACACGTTCAGTAATTACGTCACACACTACACACTTCAGTGTGTCGACGTATATTATGTATATATATATATATATATATATATATATATATATATATATATATTTTTTTTTTTTTTTTTTTGCTTTGTCGCTGTCTCCCGCGTTTGCGAGGTAGCGTAAGGAAACAGACGAAAGAAATGGCCCAACCCACCCCCATACACATGTATATACATACGTCCACACACGCAAATATACATACCTACACAGCTTTCCATGGTTTACCCCAGACGCTTCACATGCCCTGATTCAATCCACTGACAGCACGTCTACCCCGGTATACCACATCGCTCCAATTCACTCTATTCCTTGCCCTCCTTTCACTCTCCTGCATGTTCAGGCCCCGATCACACAAAATCTTTTTCACTCCATCTTTCCACCTCCAATTTGGTCTCCCTCTTCTCCTCGTTCCCTCCACCTCCGACACATATATCCTCTTGGTCAATCTTTCCTCACTCATTCTCTCCATGTGCCCAAACCATTTCAAAACACCCTCTTCTGCTCTCTCAACCACGCTCTTTTTATTTCCACACATCTCTCTTACCCTTACGTTACTTACTCGATCAAACCACCTCACACCACACATTGTCCTCAAACATCTCATTTCCAGCACATCCATCCTCCTGCGCACAACTCTATCCATAGCCCACACCTCGCAACCATACAACGTTGTTGGAACCACTATTCCTTCAAACATACCCATTTTTGCTTTCCGAGATAATGTTCTCGACTTCCACACATTCTTCAAGGCTCCCAGAATTTTCGCCCCCTCCCCCACCCTATGATCCACTTCCGCTTCCATGGTTCCATCCGCTGCCAGATCCACTCCCAGATATCTAAAACACTTCACTTCCTCCAGTTTTTCTCCATTCAAACTCACCTCCCAATTGACTTGACCCTCAACCCTACTGTACCTAATAATCTTGCTCTTATTCACATTTACTTTTAACTTTCTTCTTTCACACACTTTACCAAACTCAGTCACCAGCTTCTGCAGTTTCTCACATGAATCAGCCAGCAGCGCTGTATCATCAGCGAACAACAACTGACTCACTTCCCAAGCTCTCTCATCCCCAACAGACTTCATACTTGCCCCTCTTTCCAAAACTCTTGCATTCACCTCCCTAACAACCCCATCCATAAACAAATTAAACAACCATGGAGACATCACACACCCCTGCCGCAAACCTACATTCACTGAGAACCAATCACTTTCCTCTCTTCCTACACGTACACATGCCTTACATCCTCGATAAAAACTTTTCACTGCTTCTAACAACTTTCCTCCCACACCATATATTCTTAATACCTTCCACAGAGCATCTCTATCAACTCTATCATATGCCTTCTCCAGATCCATAAATGCTACATACAAATCCATTTGCTTTTCCAAGTATTTCTCACATACATTCTTCAAAGCAAACACCTGATCCACACATCCTCTACCACTTCTGAAACCACACTGCTCTTCCCCAATCTGATGCTCTGTACATGCCTTCACCCTCTCAATCAATACCCTCCCATATATATATATATATATATATATATATATATATATATATATATATATATATATATATATATATATATATCATACAAACCTCCAACAGCCAGGATCGAACCCGGGACCCCTGTGTGGCAGGCGGGAGTGCTACTGCTAGGCTTTGAAGGGGTGATCATAGCCTAGCGGTTGTGTTCCCGCCTGCTACACAGGGGTCCCGGGTTCGATCTTGGTGTTGGAGGTTTGTATTTTACAGGAACAAACGAAGAGATGTCCTCTGTAGCATCCATGTATAATGCACTGAAACCACAGTCCCCCATCCACAAGCACGACCCACAAACCTCTCCGTGGCTTCTTCCCCCAATCGTTTCATATACAGCTCGTCGTTCCATGTAAACCACGTCACTCCAATTGGCTCCATCCCGTGCGCGCCTCATACCCTCTTGCTTGTTTAGACCCCGAGCTTCCAAAGCATCTTTTCTCATCCTTCCATCTCCTCCTTGCTTTTTACCCTTCTCCTTAGTCCTTCCACTTCTGACATGTATTCCATATTAGCTATTCTCTCTTCACTCATCCTCTCCATAGGTCCAAACCATTTTAGCACATCCTCCTCAGCTCTTCCTTACATACTCCTCTTGGTATTACACTATCTCTCTCTTATGATTTCTTATTCGACCAACCCTCCTCACCCCCACATAATGTCCTAAGATATATATAGTTTCCAGTACATTCACTCTATTCTTTACATTTTTTCTAAGACCCACGTCATGCATCCTTACAACACCGACAGGATTACTATACCATCAAACATGCCCATATTTGCCCTGCAAAAGAGTGACCTGTCTTTCCACACATTCCTCAATGCACCCAGGTCCTTGCCCCATCCCCTCTCCACCTTATAACTCACTTCAGCTCCCATGGTTCCATACGTTGCCATACCCACTCCCAGGTATACGATTCACCTCACTTCAGGTTCTCTCCATTCAAACTCACATTCAAATTAACCTGGATCTTTTGCACTGGCTGTTAATCCATTTGCTCTCAACTTTCTCCTTTTCCACACTCTTCCAAGCTCAGACATCGGCTTCTGTAGTTCCTCATTCGAATCTGCCACCAGTGCTGTGTCATCGGCAATCACATGGACAATCACATGTTTACCAAATGGCGTCCTAGCTTCGTCTCTTCGATGTATATCAACTGACTGTTATATTTCTCTCTTGTGTCTCCCCTGATGATGTGATTATTACACGAAAGTGCACTTGGGAACTTTTCGTGTTTCATTTCCCCGTGGACTCATAGGAATATCTTGATCATGCGCAAAATTGTGATCCTTTCCAATATATATAAATATATATATATATATATATATATATATATATATATATATATATATGTAAGTGAGTAAGTGAGTAAGTGAGCTTGGGAAGGAGACTTGTGTGAGGAAGTACCAGGAGAGACTGAGTACAGAATGGAAAAAGGTGAGAACAATGGAAGTAAGGGGAGTGGGGGAGGAATGGGATGTATTTAGGGAATCAGTGATGGATTGCGCAAAAGATGCTTGTGGCATGAGAAGAGTGGGAGGTGGGTTGATTAGAAAGGGTAGTGAGTGGTGGGATGAAGAAGTAACAGTATTAGTTAAAGAGAAGAGAGAGGCATTTGGACGATTTTTGCAGGGAAAAAATGCAATTGAGTGGGAGATGTATAAAAGAAAGAGACAGGAGGTCAAGAGAAAGGTGCAAGAGGTGAAAAAAAGGGCAAATGAGAGTTGGGGTGAGAGAGTATCATTAAATTTTAGGGAGAATAAAAAGATGTTCTGGAAGGAGGTAAATAAAGTGCGTAAGACAAGGGAGCAAATGGGAACTTCAGTGAAAGGCGCAAATGGGGAGGTGATAACAAGTAGTGGTGAGAAGGAGATGGAGTGAGTATTTTGAAGGTTTGTTGAATGTGTTTGATGATAGAGTGGCAGATATAGGGTGTTTTGGTCGAGGTGGTGTGCAAAGTGAGAGGGTTAGGGAAAATGATTTGGTAAACAGAGAAGAGGTAGTAAAAGCTTTGCGGAAGATGAAAGCCGGCAAGGCAGCAGGTTTGGATGGTATTGCAGTGGAATTTATTAAAAAAGGGAGTGACTGTATTGTTGACTGGTTGGTAAGGTTATTTAATGTATGTATGACTCATGGTGAGGTGCCTGAGGATTGGCGGAATGCGTGCATAGTGCCATTGTACAAAGGCAAAGGGGATAAGAGTGAGTGCTCAAATTACAGAGGTAGAAGTTTGTTGAGTATTCCTGGTAAATTATATGGGAGGGTATTGATTGAGAGGGTGAAGGCATGTACAGAGCATCAGATTGGGGAAGAGCAGTGTGGTTTCAGAAGTGGTAGAGGATGTGTGGATCAGGTGTTTGCTTTGAAGAATGTATGTGAGAAATACTTAGAAAAGCAAATGGATTTGTATGTAGCATTTATGGATCTGGAGAAGGCATATGATAGAGTTGATAGAGATGCTCTGTGGAAGGTATTAAGAATATATGGTGTGGGAGGCAAGTTGTTAGAAGCAGTGAAAAGTTTTTATCGAGGATGTAAGGCATGTGTACGTGTAGGAAGAGAGGAAAGTGATTGTTCTCAGTGAACGTAGGTTTGCGGCAGGGGTGTGTGATGTCTCCATGGTTGTTTAATTTGTTTATGGATGGGGTTGTTAGGGAGGTGAATGCAAGAGTTTTGGAAAGAGGGGCAAGTATGAAGTCTGTTGGGGATGAGAGAGCTTGGAAAGTGAGTCAGTTGTTGTTCGCTGATGATACAGCGCTGGTGGCTGATTCATGTGAGTAACTGCAGAAGCTGGTGACTGAGTTTGGTAAAGTGTGTGAAAGAAGAAAGTTAAGAGTAAATGTGAATAAGAGCAAGGTTATTAGGTACAGTAGGGTTGAGGGTCAAGTCAATTAGGAGGTGAGTTTGAATGGAGAAAAACTGGAGGAAGTGAAGTGTTTTAGATATCTGGGAGTGGATCTGGCAGCGGATGGAACCATGGAAGCGGAAGTGGATCATAGGGTGGGGGAGGGGGCGAAAATTCTGGGAGCCTTGAAGAATGTGTGGAAGTCGAGAACATTATCTCGGAAAGCAAAAATGGGCATGTTTGAAGGAATAGTGGTTCCAACAATATTGTATGGTTGCGAGGCGTGAGCTATGGATAGAGTTGTGCGCAGGAGGATGGATGTGCTGGAAATGAGATGTTTGAGGACAATGTGTGGTGTGAGGTGGTTTGATCGAGTAAGTAACGTAAGGGTAAGAGAGATGTGTGGAAATAAAAAGAGCGTGGTTGAGAGAGCAGAAGAGGGTGTTTTGAAATGGTTTGGGCACATGGAGAGAATGAGTGAGGAAAGATTGACCAAGAGGATATATGTGTCGGAGGTGGAGGGAACGAGGAGAAGAGGGAGACCAAATTGGAGGTGGAATGATGGAGTGAAAAAGATTTTGTGTGATCGGGGCCTGAACATGCAGGAGGGTGAAAGGAGGGCAAGGAATAGAGTGAATTGGAGCGATGTGGTATACCGGGGTTGACGTGCTGTCAGTGGAGTGAATCAAGGCATGTGAAGCGTCTGGGGTAAACCATGGAAAGCTGTGTAGGTATGTATATTTGCGTGTGTGGACGTATGTATATACATGTGTATGGGGGTGGGTTGGGCCATTTCTTTCGTCTGTTTCCTTGCGCTACCTCGCAAACGCGGGAGACAGCGACAAAGCAAAAAAAAAAAAAAAAAAAATATATATATATATATATATATATATATATATATATATATATATATATATATATATATATATATATATATATGCACAATAGTATCAGAACTAAAGCACAGTAACCCCATTTGCACCCATTCACTCCCT
>NC_092273.1:30063817-30091804 GCF_036320965.1 Panulirus ornatus
AGCATACGAAAGAAATTTTTACAATGCAGTACACACTCACGCCATCATTACAGTGATGCAGTGATGTGATGGGATACTCGTGTCATCAATACAGTGATGCAGTGAGATGATACACACTCACGCTATCATTACAGTGATGCAGTGATATAATGAGATACACACTCGTGTCATCAATACAGTGATGCAGTGAGATGATACGCAATCACGTCATCATTACAGTGATGCAGTGATATGATGAGGTAGACAGATACAGTGGTGTAGTGCTGTGGTTGATGGGTTGTTAGACGGTGTGACTTACGATTGTAATGCAAGTGGACACTTGCCCTGTGATGTATAGGGAAACAGCTGATCACAACAAACGTTTTGGGCCAGAGCCAAACGTTTTCATATTTCCTGAACACTTCAAACGTTATCATAGATTATGATCTTTCAATTTGATGTTTGAATCTATGTACAGGACACGGTACGACCCTTGGGTGAGTTGGGCTGGCCTCTGACACGTCCATTAAGTTAAAGTTAGTGTCAAAGCATTGGCTGTTATAGTCAAGAGCCGTACCGTAGCGCTACAAGGGTGGGTCGTGCCAGTGGGTCGTGCCAGCGGGTCGTGCCAGCGGGTCGTGCCAAAGGAACATACCCATCGTGCTCAAGGATCTTATGTCGTGCTTAAGGGCGTGCAATCGTGCTCAAGGGTCGTATCGTCGTCCTGGAAGGTCGAACTATCGTATTCAAGGGTCGTATCGTCGTCCTGGAAGGTCGAACTGTCGTGTTCAAGGGTTGTAACGTCGTGTTCAAGGGTTGTAACGTCGTGTTCAAGGGTAGTAACGTCGTGCCCAAGGGTCGTACTGATGTGCAAAACTGACGTACCTCATTGTGTTCAGGGGTCATGCGTCATGCTCAAGGGTCGTACTGTCGTTGCTAAAGGGTCTTATCGTCGTGCTAAAGGGTCGTGCAGTCGTGCTCAAGGTAGTACAGTCGTGTTCAAGGATCGAACTGTATTGTTCAAGGGTCGTGCAGTCGTTGTGATTAAGAAAATGCTAAATGCTTCTATTCACAATAACTAGAAAGTTATATATATATATTTTTTTCTTTTTCTTTCAAACTATTCGCCATTTCCCGCGTTAGCGAGGTAGCGTTAAGAACAGAGGACTGGGCCTTTGAGGGAATATCCTCACCTAGCCCCCTTCTCTGTTCCTTATTTTGGAAAATTGAAAAAACCAGAGGGGAGGATTTCAGCCCCACCGCTCCCTCCCCTTTTAGTCGCCTTTCACGACACGCAGGGAATACGTGGGAAGTATTCTTTCTCCCCTATCCCCAGGGATATATATATATATATATATATATATATATATATATATATATATATATATATATATATATATATATATATACATATATATATATATATATATATATATATATATATATATATATATATATATATATATATATATATATATATATATATATATATATATATATATATATAGTCGTGGAGTGAGTGGTGCGGTGTGGTGACTTACTCTGAAGCTGATGGTGTGGACGGTGCCGTTGGTTGACCCATACAGGTAGCGGAGCTGCGATGCTTCGAACAGTGTCAGGGTGGAGGGGGACGACTTCACCTTGATCCTCTGCAGACACACACACATACAGGCATTGATGTTTGTGTGTGTGTGTGTGTGTGTGTGTGTGTGTGTGTGTGTGTGTGTGTGTGTGTGTATGTGTGGTAACAGGTAGTTTGGGTTAGTTTTACACTTGTGTTGCGCCGTTTCTTAGCCATATACATCCAACATGACTCAACCTCGCCAGGTATCTATACCCATTTGAATTTGCCAACATGTACTGCACAGGGAAGGAGTCCCACAAGGGTAGGCTCTCCATATCTTTGAGCTTTCGAGTTTACTGTCATCCAGCTATTTAAGCTGTATCTGAACAGCTCATAGTTGACGATATCAGATTGGTTTTAAAAAGCTAAATGTGTGGTCGTCACTCCTTACTCTTCTCTCCTCCGTAGTGGACAAATTTATGGACCGTAAGTAACAACTTCTCACTACAACTCAGCTGTCTTGATTCTGGATGCCATCTTGCTCGCCTTTCTCTGGACCTTCTCTATTAGTTATGTGTGCTTCGTAAACTACCATGATCATACCTGAGAGGCATACTGTACTATAGGCCTAATATACGATGTGAACAGTGTCCCCAAACATGTCCCCTTCTCTATGGCGTCCCCAAACATGTCCCCCTTCTCTACGGCGTCCCCAAACATGTCACCCTTCTCCACGGCGTCCCCAAACATGTCCCCCTTCTCCACGGCGTCCCCAAACATGTCCCCTTCTCCACGGCGTCCCCAAACATGTCCCCTTTCTCCACGGCGTCCCCAAACATGTCCCCTTCTCCACGGCGTCCCCAAACATGTCCCCTTCTCCACGGCGTCCCCAAACATGTCCCCTTCTCCACGGCGTCCCCAAACATGTCCCCCTTCTCCACGGCGTCCCCAAACATGTCCCCTTCTCCACGGCGTCCCCAAACATGTCCCCTTCTCCACGGCGTCCCCAAACATGTCCCCTTCTCCATACTCTATGAATGGAATTCAAACATTTAAAATGAAACAGTTTGTGATCTCCAATTTCCATAAGGTGAAGCTCTTTCCACCTGTTTGATGTCATCTCCTTGGTCTTTCTCCCACAAATATAACCTCCTGCCGGGTCTTATCTGGAGGAGGGTTCTCCTCCACTGTGCCCAATCCTCCTCATTCCTCCGCAGTTATGACCGAGTCGGTTTGAATCTCATCAACCTGACACATGGGGTTCGAACGTACCTAGGGCATAGGGGGTATACTATGACGGAACTGGTACATGGCGTTCCGTCTTTCCTGGTACATTGGGGTTCAAATATGATTAGTGAATGGGGTTCAAACGTAACTAGTGCATGGGGGGTTCAAATGTAACTAGTACTTGGGATTCAAATATAACTAGTTCATGAGGTTCAAACGTAGCTTAGGCATGGAATTCGAACTAGTACATGGTGTTCAAACGTAACCAGTACATGGGATTGAAACGTAATTAGTGTACAGGGTTCAAAGGTAACTACTAGTACATGAAGTTTAAACGTAATTAGTGTATAGCTTTCAAAGTTAACTACTAATACATGGGGTTTAAATGTAACTCGTATGTGATGTTCAAACGTAGAGCAGAACTTATGGCCGTTCATGAGAAATGTATTTAGGCCAAACTTTAGACAGAATTACGTTTATTTGGAAAGAGAAATGTTGTGCCTGGAGTTCAAAGATTAGATAGAACTTACCTTTGTTAATGAATAACATGTACCTAGAGTTCAAAGATTAAGTAGAACTTCCCTGTGTTCATGAATAACACGTACCTGGGGTTCAGAGATTAAGTAGAACTCACCCCTCTCCCTGACTCGTGAACTCGTACCTCGCGTTCAAACGTTGAGTAGAAGGTTCCTCTGTTCATGATGGAGATGTTGATGTGGCACTCGTGGATGTCGAAGGGGAAGATGGTTAGGTCAAAGTCACAGATGCAGGCGGCCATAAAGTTCTCTTGGCGCTCCAGGTTGGCGTCCAAGCTGGCGTTGTACACGTACCCTACATTGTGAGGGTGGGAAACGTGTCATCCAAGTTGTATTTTGATACATTGTATACGTCTACAGTCACTGTATACATCTACAGTCATTGTATACGTTTACATTGTATACGTATACAGTCATTGTATACGTCTACAATGTATACGTATACAGTCATTGTATACGTATAGTCATTGTATTCGTATAGTTATGTATTCGTATACAGTCATTGTATTCGTCTACAGTCTCTATACGTATACAGCCATTGTATACGTATACAGCCATTGTATACGTATAGTCATTGTACTTGTATACAGTTATTGTATTCGTATACAGTCATTGTATACGTATACTGTCATTGTATGCGTATAGTCCTTGTATACGTATGCAGTCATTGTATGCGTATTCAGTTACTGTATACGTATACAGTCACTGTATACGTATACTGGCTCATCAGATATTACGATACAAATAATTGGGGTTGATAACTATATCATCAAATTATAGATAAATCTGTTTACGTTAGAAATGATTGGGTTTGGTAATGCTGCAGAGGCAATGATGTTTCAACCTCAATGCTCTTATGTTCCAAATCGAAGACACTGAGGGAAAGTTATGGAACTTATCTTCAATAATTGGCACGACAGATGAAGGATATACAACCCCAGTATAGGTGTTGTGACACACACTCACACACACACACACACACACACACACACACACACACACACACACACACACACACACACACACACACACATACGCACAACATCTGTACTGGGGGTTGTAATCCCTTCATCTGTTGTGTCAGTTATCGGAGAGGAGGTTCATGATTTTCTTGTATTGTTTTTCATACATAACCAGAGACATATTAGCCTACATGACACGGGCCAGAGCAGGCCACAGTCTTAGATTACAAGGAAATATCGAGGGGTTGAGGAAAGGAATATGGAAGATCGTATGAGCTCCTTGGGTACTTGCAGAACTAAGTTAATGGTAGAAAGGGTGTGAGGTTAAGGGGAAAACGAAGGAAGAGGATACCACAGCTTCGCTGTCCGAGGAAAGGAGGTCATGTAACGGTCAACCCTCGTGTAGTTGATCTTCATAGAAGAAACTATGGGAAGCAGCATCCAGACACAGGGCAGAGTCCAGGCTTTAATGGGTAAGATACAGGCTCAAGCCTGACGAGACCAGTGGGTGAAATGATGCCTGTAGAGCAGAGAGATGGAAGCAACACTGAGGGGCAGACTGAAGAGAAGTGGCTGAAGCGAGGCGACACCTGGAGGGTCAGTCAGATAGAACGATTGTAACTCCTACTGTCTTAAGTGGGAGAAATATGGAAGGTGGACTACCTCAATTATCTAACTTATTTACCCTCGAAGCCCTCGATGTAGTCCACCGTTCCCCCCGTCGTCTTGGAGGCGAAGGTAACGACGAAGGAGTTGTGGTGCTGATCGTAAGAGATCCTGTCGTGGAAGACGGCGTTGGTAAGGGAGTATCGCGGGGTCCAGATCTTGCTGTCTCCCTCCGGCGGCAGGATGTTGTCCAGGGAGGTGTGGCTCAGCTGGGACAGCAGCACGCGCCCGTCCCTCCACTGGGTGGTCAGCTGGGGAGGCCGACGTGGGGGCCAAAGGATTAAAAAGCTCGAACAGGAAGATGATGACAGTACGTCGCGTCGAGCCACGAGCAAAAGGAAAGTTTGCCAGGGAATATAAGGAAGCCAAGATTAAGCCCACAGAATCAGTGAATTTCTATCAAAACACAAACAAATCATTGTTTGTCCCATGTATGGTTTGTCCCGTCTATTGTTTGTCCTATTTATGGTTTGTCCCATTTATGGTATGTCCCATTTATGGTTTGTCCCATCTATGATTTGTCCCATCTATTGTTTGTCCCATTTATGGTTTGTCCTATCTATTATTTGTCCCATTTATGGTTTGTCCCATCCATTGTTTGTCCCATTTATAGTTTGTCCCATTTATTGTTTGTCCCACCTATGGTTTTGCGCTTTAGAATCTTTGAACACTAATTTTTGATATGACTGGATTTCTTTCAAGTTGTATCAGATCAATATTTTATGATATTCGTAATTTCCTCTTATTTCCTAACCCAGCGGAGAATGATATAATCGTCTATTCATGTACATATAACGGTAACCAAGGCTTTAATTCAAACTTTTCCATTATTTTTGTCTTTATCAACTCAACGATTTTAGTGTTTGCTGAGATTTACAACTTAGTTATGCTTGTATCAGCTATATTTCACCTGTGCTTATGTTTTTCATTTAATATCTCCGGTCATGAAAAAGAACGGTTAAACTCGGATGTGTGTCTAGTTATTGATGCTGTATCTCTCCTTCCTACATATGTTGAATTCTTTAGCTTATCACTGTGTATTTTTGAGTTACTCAGCTTTGTAGTAGAAATTATTCTGTTCTGTTCATAAGGCTCTGAATGTTGTGCGACAAATACATGATATCTCAAACTTTGAGGCTTTGAATGTAGTGCGACGAATACATAATATCTCAAACTGCAATGATTAACGTAAACCAGCGTTAGATTCCCGGTTAATCATGTTATCATAACCATATGTGCTTTGTCATGGATCATAAGGTTCAAGTTCTTAATCGCCTTGTCTTCGTATCAAGCTTAGTCTTCTGTAGAAGCTTAGCTGTCTGTTGTGGCCATGACGATAGTGGAGATTTAATGGAGTTATTGATGTAGCTTAGATTCAGTTCGACATCTGAATATTGTACCATTGTTCTGCTGCTCAGGAACTAAAGAGATGATTGAAGTATTCGTAAATTTTGGAATACCTCCATAAAATAATAGACAAGTAACGTAAACCATATGTTAAAAGTGACCTTCATGATTTTCATAGATACAGGTAGGGAGAGATGATTAGTAGACCATCCCTAGATTAAACAGAGTAAATGATTAAATAGCGGTTTATTGATTGTAGGTAGCCATTGGGCTGAAAAAAGGGGCCTTGGGTAAACACAAGGACCCATTCAGAAAGGGGCCCTAGGGTAACACTAGGACCCTTCCAGACAAGGGCCCTTGGGTAACACCAAGACCCCTTCAGAAAGGGGTCCTTGGGTTACACCAGGACCCTTCCAGAAAGGAGCTCTTGGGCAGTACCAGGACCCTTCCAGACAGGGGCCCTTGGGTAACACCAAGACCTCTCCAGAAAGAGGCCCTTGGGTTACACCAGAACCTTTCCAGAAAGGAGCCCTTGGGTAACAGCAGGACCCCTCCTGATATGGGTCCTGGTGTCAGCAATGGCTCAGTGTGATACTGTACCGAGCGCCATACCTGGAGCCAGGCGGTGATGTGATTATTGACCACATCGACGTTCTGCACCCGCACCAGGCGGGCTGTCAGGGCCAGCGGGGTGCGTGGCAGCGGCGGACGGTCCGTCCGGTACGACGACGGAAGCGGCAGCAGCACCGAACACAGCTCGTCCGAGTCGTCGCCGCAGTCGTTCACGCCGTTGCACCGGCACGACAGCGGAACACACCAGCCGTCGTCACACGTGAACTCCTCCTGGAAGACAGACGGGGAAATAATGATTCTCATCATAACGATGACAGAGGAGGCATAAGATTCACATTGTGTGAGAAGGAAGGTTGAGAGCACTGCTCGACTCATCCGAAGCAGCTTCGTTAACTCGTCTGAAGCAGCTTCGTTGACTCATCTGAAGCAGCTTCGTTGACTCATCTGAAGCAGTTTCGTTGACTCATCTGAAGCAGCTTCGTTGACTCATCTGAAGCAGCTTCGTTGATTCATCTGAATCAGCTTCGTTGACTCATCTGAAGCAGCTTCGTTGACTCGTCTGAAGCAGCTTCGTTGACTCATCTGAGACAGCTTCATTGACTCGTCTGAAGCAGCTTCGCTGACTCGTCTGAAGCAGCTTCGTTTTAATTGTCTGAAGTAGCTTCGTTGTCTCGTCTAAAGCAGCTTCATTGACTCGTCTGAAGCAGCTTCGTTGAATCGTCTGAAGTAGCTTCGTTGACCCGGCTGAAGCAGCTTCACTGACTCGTCTGAAGCAGCTTCGTTTTAATCGTCTGAAGTAGCTTCGTTGACTCGTCTAAAGCAGCTTCGCTGACTCGTCTGAAGCAGCTGCGTTGAATCGTCTGAAGTAGCTTCGCTGACTCGTCTGAAGCAGCTTCACTGACTCATCCGAAGCAGCTTCGTTTTAATCGTCTGAAGTAGCCTCGTTGACTCGTCTAAGGCAGCTCCGTTAACTCGTCTAATGCAGCTTCGTCGGCTCGTCTGAAGCAGCCTCGTTGACTCATTTGAAGCAGTTTCGCTGACTCGTCTGACGCAGCTTTGTTGACTCATTTGAAACAGCTTCCTTGACTCGTCTGAAGCAGCTTCGCTGACTCGTCTGAGGCACCTTTGTTGACTCATTTGAAACAGCTTCCTTGACTCGTCTGAAGCAGCTTCGTTATTTTAAGCCCATACCCCTTGTCTCTGACAACGTCTGGCTCCCTAGATAGATAATATCCCCGGCATAATCGACTAATATCCTCATATCCCACGGGACGTGTGGAGTGAGTGACTACCTGTTTGCAGGTCGTAAGGACCATAGTCCTGGTGATATTGGTTTGCGCGTCCCTCCATACGTGTCGTCCCATCGGCTGGAAGACGTGGACGGACGTGTAAGCCAGGAGGGCGCCCTCAGCGTTGTGCATGACGAGGGTTTCGGGGTTGAGGAAGGAGATCTGGCGGCCGCGCGGGGACACGAACCTGGGCACCATCTCACGGGGCACCAGGTAGAAGCGGTCGTCATCGTCCACTGGTCCGTTGTGACGCAGCTCCATGTGTAGCGACCGTGGCACCTTCATGATGGGAACACAACATCCACAGGTAATAGATATGTGATTTACGCTGCATATAGAACATGTGATTCAAATACACTGGTTCCAGAGAGCCCATTATGTATGAAACTTTCCATGTGGATGGAAATTTAAGCGAAGCTTCCTGGAAAGGAGTTGGTATACTTACCAGACACAGGAGATCGTTGGCGGTATGGCCGCAGCCGACGGACATGTGAAGCGGCGTGTCCTCGGTGTTGGACAGCGTCACCGACCGACAGCTGCTGTTGCCTGTCGACCTCATCCACGTGAAAAGCATCATTCTGGGTCGAGCGCTCATAACCTGCAACGCTACACGTGGTTACAAAGTCATTGTTTCCCCCCCCCCTCCAAAAAAAACCCCGTCAAGTTATCTCTCTGGCTATAAACATACGTTAGTATGTTCTATAGAGGGAAACTTCCTATATTTTCTATATCTTTTCCTTCTTATATGTCTGTTTTTGTGTCCGGTAGTCAGCGCCTTAATTCTGGTGTATGCGTTTGAACTGGATCATACGGCAAACGCATCTTCACTAACATGTAATGGTGTCGAGGTTGTGGTGAAGATAAGGGTGTGCACAAGATGGCTTTGAACCTGAGGTCAGAGGTCATGACCTGAGCCATTTGTAGATATGATGGTTCGTGATATTACAGAGGAAGACGCTGCATTGACTTGCAAAATTTTTCATGTTCTTCTTGTAGCTGTAGCCATCTGTCAGTAACTCAGATTTGACCTTTAACCTGGTCCATAAAGGCCATTGGTGTCGTAAAGATGCGTTTGTTAAAGGTGAAGTGTATTGATCACTCCAGAGTGTAGTGAAGATATGTTCGTTGGTGTAGTGAACATGATGGTTAGTGTGGAAGATGACACATTGCACTCGCTTGCAGATGTTTGGAATTTGTACTCTATCTTTACACCTATGCTCGACGGAGGCAGATGACTGAGGACGACGAGCTACTAGGATTGCGAAAGAAGGCTAGGTTGGGCTAGCGGTGTACCTTAACTTGGCGTA
Organism: Panulirus ornatus; assembly: GCF_036320965.1. Classification (NCBI taxonomy): domain Eukaryota; kingdom Metazoa; phylum Arthropoda; class Malacostraca; order Decapoda; family Palinuridae; genus Panulirus; species Panulirus ornatus. Next base: position 30,073,268 of record NC_092273.1, read on the forward strand.
GAAAACGTTGGAGGGTTGGTGAATCCTCAGGTTATACGAAATATTTTTACATCTTCTACGCAGTATACTTACAACCAGCCAAGACTCGTTCATGTAACAACGAGACCCAGTAATTGTACCTGTAATTATCTCGCTCTCTTATTGCCCTCCTTGAATTGTTGTATGAATTAATAATCAGCTTGATGATTACTCGACGGTTGTTCCAGTAAATGCACAGGGAGTGCTAGGCTGGTTGGTTGATATGAATAACACACATTTATTCAGAGGATATCGATCAACGTCCCTTGTGAAATGGACATTGATCAATGCAAGTCAATACCCTTCATATGGATTACACGCTGGCTTCTTGGACAATACACTTCGTCAATACACACTATGTATTAGAAGAGTATACTTGGTCAACATACATACATATACATGATAATCTTGGTCAATATACACCATATACTTTGTATACTTAGTATACACCATACAAATGGTATACAATGTCAGTATACACAACACATTGGTCCATTGGAGCGAGCTCATGGCCGCTACACGTTCGCCCGCCACAACCAGGCAGTGAATATATACACATGTGTACGGACCGTGTGATGCCTTACCTTCCTCAGGTCCGTCAGCATTTCTTGGTGGAGGAGGTGAGGCAGTAAGCCCCCGTACAGGCCGCAGAGCCTCTCTGCCTCCACATACTTGTGCTTGGCCGCCCTCACCACCAGGAGCCTCTGAGCGGAGTCTTGGGAACAGAGGGCGCTCTCCTCCACACGCGCCATCACCGCCGACCTGCGAACACACGACTCAGATGTTAGTGTGGCAAGTTCGCTGTCAGATGATGGAGGAGTGTGTGGGGCGAGTGAGAGAACCTCTGAGGAGCAGACCTGTCCTGATATGAAAAGGCCAGACGACCTGAGGTTGGGATCAGGTGAAATAGAAACGTTCTGTGGGTTGAGATTTAGGTGTGAGGAGAGACTGTGGGATCTAGACAAGCGAGGTCCATGTTTTAAAGCCTAGCACAGTTGACGTGGGGTGAGGACGTGTGTGTGTGTGTGTGTGTGTGTGTGTGTGTGTGTGTGTGTGTGTGTGTGTGTGTGTGTGTATGTGTGTGTGTATGTGTGTGTGTGAGTCAGATGAGAGGCTGTACACATACCCGGTCCGCCATGTGAACATCGGAACATATACATAACTACCACAGGATTATACTGAGGAAGGTTATACAGAGGAATTCATCCAGCAGGAGACCACTGGGTCCTTTCCATGCAGACCAGGAACCCACAGTTTAGTGTGGGAGCAGCAGAAAGGTACACAGTTTAGTGTGGGTGCAGCAGAGAGGTACACAGTTTAGTGTGGGTGCAGCAGAAAGGTACACAGTTTAGTGTGGTAACAGCATAAAGGTACACAGTTTAGTGTGGTAACAGCATAGAGGTACACAGTTTAGTGTGGGAGCAGCAGAAAGGTACACAGTTTAGTGTGGTAACAGCAGAAAGGTACACAGTTTAGTGTGGTAACAGCAGAAACGTACACAGTTTAGTGTGGTAACAGCATAGAGGTTCACAGTTTAGTGTGGTAACAGCAGAAAGGAACAGTTTAGTGTGTTAAGAGATAATGTTAGTCGTAGACTTAAAGCGAAGTATATATCAAGTCAATTTTGAATGTATCTACTGGACTGTTGTCAACTAGTCTTAAGTGGTGATTCATTCCATATGTTAAGTATCCTGTTAAAGAAGTACTTCGCCTCACTTGAGGTAAAAAAAAAAACAACGTTTGCCCACGAGTTTGTATCCAATACGACAAGTAACATCATACGAATCACAGTAACCATTTAGATCGAGATTCGAAGCCACGTAATAAGTATGAGTACCTGTGTTTGATCACCTCTTGACCTTCTCTTTTCTAAGTTCAGTGGAATTAAGCTGTTTTGTAGACCCTCACAGGATGTGTATCTTAATACGAGGATCATCTTGGTCGCTCCCACTGTACTCTTTCTGTTCTGTCTGTCCCTTTTTTTTAATTAGGCTGACAAAATTGAACACAATATTCAAGATGGGGACAACATTGAACACAAATATTCAAGATGGGGACAAAATTGAACACAAATATTCAAGATGGGGACAAAATTGAACACAATATTCAAGATGGGGACAAAATTGAACACAAATATTCAAGATGGGGACAAAATTGAACACAAATATTCAAGATGGGGACAAAATTGAACACAAATATTCAAGATGGGGACAAAATTGAACACAATATTCAAGATGGGGACAAAATTGAACACAATTTTCATGATGGGGAAACATTGAACACAATTTTCAAGTTGGGGACAAAATTGAACACAAATATTCAAGATGGGGACACAGTAATGAATTATAAACAAGAATGATCTTTTCGACCCATTTTGCTGTTTCTCTCCTCTGCTTGCTTGGCTGTAGGTTCACCAGAGATGTTCCAGCTCAAATCTTTCCCCCAGATTTACCATTTGTTATATTATGTTAATGTAAGAAAACACGATCATTTACCTTGCCAGTGTCTTCATATGCCTCCAGCCTTGTATAGTCTAGATTAAGCAGTATTGTGGACCCTCTCATTGCTCTCCCTCATACCTGACAAAACTCCTCCTGAACCCTCTCACTTCTCTCCTTCATACCTGGCAAAACTCCCCCTGAGCCCTCTCATTCCTCTCCCTCACAAACCGTAACGAAGGGAACGCGACACGTGACCTGACCTCGTGAGGTTTTCCACCTCCGAAGCCTCGTAGGTTGACGACCCGTGCAGGAGGACGGTGTCCGTAGGGATCCCGAGGTTACTGTGGACGAGGGCTTCGTTCCCTTCGTCAGTAGACATAAGATTCCACGACCCCTCGCCGCTCGCCTCTCCTTCAGGGACAGTGTGGCAGTTCGCCAGCGCCCGTAGCTGTGGGGAGGAACATTCTAGAATAGTATTATTAAGTCATCATGATAGGAAAATGGTATAATATTCTGTATATCACTATATTATAGAAATAACAGAGGTTTTAACTGCACCACTTCACAACATTTTGGTGAGAATAGAGTTAAGGAAAAGAGGTGAATAATTTTTCGATATTTTGAACGCTAGAAAAAGTTGAGAATTTATGGTGCCCTTCTGTATATGGTAGCGCATAAAATGGCTTAGAGTGGAAGAGAGAATTACAGTGAACTGATTATTGTAGGTGAAGGAGAGAGAGAATTACAGTGGACTGATGATTATCAGTGAAGCAGAGAGAGAGAATTACAGTGGACTGATGATTGTCAGTGAAAGAGAGAGAGAATTACAGTGGACTGATGATTGTCGATACCATCCCTCCGACCACTCATGAGTGATCCCCTCGCCGTCTGATCAGAGAATAACCCTCTGAAGGGTCAAGTCCAGTCAGGTCATAGTACTACCCTATGTGCATCCCACACTGTTCTTCTGAACCCATTTTACGAGTGGGCACAGTTCCCACTTAACCTTACTTGGCCAGACCTTGCTTAAGACCTGATAGCTCGCTGAGGGGAGCATTGTGTTCGAGGTCAACAGGGGATACTAAGCAGTTTAGCTGTAGTAAATCTTTCTATTCTCCTCAGCTCTGAGGTCTGGTTATATCAACAAAGGCTCCATCACCCACACTGTCCAAGATGGAGGCAAAGACACTTATGGATAAGTATAAGACAGAGACTTGGGAAGACACTTATAGATAAGTATAAGTAAAGACAGAGACTTGTAAAGACACTTTTGGATACGAATATTTCCTGGATACGTCTTATACACGGTACACCAGCGATGTGGGACTCACCTCTTCGTCAGAAAGTTTCCTGTAAAAGACGAGTGGGAGGGTGTAGAAGGCGCCGACGGGAGCCACGTTGGTGAGGTCGATAAGGCCCCCAGGTACGCCCAGGGTCAGGTTGCGTGGCTCCTGATCACAGTAATGGTGTCTGTTAGTGTGAATGTCGCGCCCGGAGATGTGAATCATCACCCATATGGCTCTCTCTCTCTCTCTCTCTCTCTCTCTCTCTCTCTCTCTCTCTCTCTCTCTCTCTCTCTCTCTCTCTCTCTCTCTCTCTACACACACACACACACACACACACACACACACCAGGGGGAGCACGAGTGGTCAACTCTCCCCTCGTAACACACACATAATAATCACAACTAACAACCACACGATTGGTTATTCATATTGTTATATTTTGTGTACACAAAGCTGAGGTGTGAGTATTTGAGAAGCTTAAAGAAGGTAAACAGGGTCGTTTTGAAGTCTTGGGTGATGATTTTTATCACCCTCTGGCTGATGACCTCTGGGCTGAAGTTGATGACCTCTGGGCTGAAGCTGATGACCTCCTGGAATGAACCTGAGAACTGAGAGTTGATGTAGTGGAAGGCCAGGCACACGCAAGACTGGAATTTCAAATCAGAAATGGAGCCAGGCTTGAGACATACCCAGGACAGTGCAGCTGTGACTGGATCTGTTAGGAGGAGGCTGGATACTGGTGGATTGTGAGCGTCTTACAATAAATGAAAGAGATGATATTTTAGCCAAAGAAAGAAAGAGTGAAGAAGAAACAGTTATTAAAAGACTTTCTAGAGATACCATCAGCTCTGTTGATATTGGTACCTTCGTTGTTGCCCTCCTCTGAACCTTCTCTAATAGTTCTGTGGGCTTCTGTACGAGCGGTGACCCAACATGAGAACGATATTCTAGTTTTGACCTAATGTACGATGTTAACAGTGTGCTGAGTATATGTTCATCCATGCATGTACTTGGATTCGGTTCTGATGTTTTGCCCTAAGTTAGTTTGTCTCATGTACAATTCTCCGAAAGTGGGACTTTGGCTAAGGATAAGGTACATTGTTGACTCACAAGTTCCTTCCACATACACACAGATTCCTGTGGTTTTATTTTCTGATGATATTTTGATTTTCCAAAAGAAGGAAAACAGAGAAGGGGGCCATGTGAGGTCATTCCCTCTAAGGCTCAGTTCTCTGTTCTTAACGGAGACGTTGTTTCACAGTGTCTCTTCCTCATAGTTTTGTTGAATTTAATCAATCAATCGTCAGACCAATTTTCGAGTTTGTCTTGGTCCCCTTGTAGGATGATGCAGTCCTCATCAGTATTTACTTAGAGGTCAAAGGCCATACATTTGTCCGCTATGGAAGAGAGAAGGGTATTGGGTGATTTGATCACAATCTTTAAGTAATAAAACCAGATTTATCATGTCGCCAGTTGCAAGGGGGTGATCGACCAGAGGCCGTGGCATGAAATTAAATTAGAAGAAAGTGAAGAAGCGTCTATGAAGTGCAATGCAAATATGGTGGATGAATTGAATCAATTGAGTGATGACATTGTGAACCCTATCAGCATACAAAGATTGAAAGAAATGTGTGTGTTAGTAGAAAAAACACAAGAAATGAGGCTCCATGGCCTCACACACACACACACACACACACACACACACACACACACACACGAGCAGACGAAGTATCACAATAAGAAAACAAAACCAGTGAGATAGGAGTTGCCCTGCACTACAGACCTGTTATGTGTACAGGGTGAAGACACGGGGCATTATAGTGTGAACCTTGCCATAACACACAAATAGGAATCGTACTTGGACTGACCACAAAGACGGGTGGGTCACCGGCGTGTCCATGTCTCTTGCCGGGCAAGTGACGACCCTGAACATAGATGTCCGCCTCCCGCCCCAGGAGGAAGCAGACGTGCCTCCACTCCCGTAGCCTGACGTTCTCCTGGGCCGACCAGAAGTACCTGGCGTTGAAGAGCGAGTACTTTCCCTCGTACACTGGTGGAGAGAGTTAGGTGTTGTGAGTGGATCCACACCCGCCTCGTCTCTCATGCTGTACACCCTGGCTTGTCCGATCATCCCAGAACCTCACATGCCACGCCACTGTCCTCAGTGTTACTCTGACACACGTACCACAAGGATCATACGACCATCTGATGGGAAATGTTAACTTGTCGTCTGTCATTCCACACTGGATTGTCGGAGACACATCCCAGATCCACAGCCATGGATGTCATTTTTGCTCCTCCACCTCTCAATTCCACCACCTGTGTCATCCTTCCACCACCTGTACCATTGTTCCACCATCTGTAATCATCCATCCACCATCCGTGTCATCATTTCATCACCTGTACCTTCTCTCCCCTAAGCCATACCTTCACAAGTTTTCTCCAGTCAAACTCACACCTCAACTAACTTATCCCTCTGCCCTGCTACACTAACACCCTTGCTTTTCTTCACATTTACGCTCAATCAACTTTCACACACTATCCCAAACTCAGACACCAACTTTATGCAGTTTCTCACTAAAATCTGCCACCAGCGCTGTGTCATCAGCAAACAACAACTGACCAACCCCCTCACCCCCATCAGACTTCATACCTACCCCTCTTTCAAGACCTTTGCATTTACCTTCCCCTATACTCCATCCATGATCGGATCAAACAGCCATGGTGGCATCTTTCGCTCCTGCCGAAGACTCGTCTTCACCTTGAACCACTTACTCTCCTCTCTTCCCACTCGCGCACACGTCTTATTCTCTTGATAAAAGTTCCTCTCTGCTTCTAGCTTTTCCTCCCACACCATATATTCACAAAACTTTCCACAAAGCAACTCTGTCAACTTAATCGCAAGCTTTTTTTTCCAGATCCTTTTGTCTTTGAAGGTGTTTCTCGCCAACATTCCTTAAAGCTAACACCTGTTTTACCCATTCTCAACCACCCCTGAAACCAGATTCTTCCTTCCCACCACCGTCTCAGTTTGAACGCTCCATACAACTAATCAGGTACACTCATCAAACTCATAAAACTGTATTTCGAACACTTACCTTCGTCCTCCTTCTCTTTATACAGTGACACCATACATGTATACCACCAGTCATCTGGCACTTCGCCACCATTCATATCTACACTGAAAATCCTAACTACCCGTACAACAACGCGGTCAACTCCTTTAGAAGTTGAACAGCAGTACTACCTTCCATGTATTCCAGCTGCCTCGCCTCATGTCATCTCACGAAAGGCTTCCGCCATCTCTTCTCACCAGATCACTTTTTGTTACTCCCACACTTCGCCCACCTCCCACACCTAGACACCCGCCACCTGTCATCCTATCGTTAAACACATTCAACAGTCCTTCAAAGCACTTAGTCCATCTCTGCTTCATATCACTGTCTTTTACTGTTTCGCCATTTGCTGCACCTTTTTCCGATGTTCCCATTTGTTCTCTTGTTTCTCTCATGCTGTTAACCTCCTTCCAAAACATCTTGTTCCCCATGAAGTTTGCTTGTTCTGGGGTCACCCCAGCACTCATTTAGCCTCATTTTCAGCCCATATACCTTCACATAACCTCCTCCTGCCGCTTCCTCTTGTACATCTTCCACTTACTCGCACTCCTGAAGTACCGGCCATACACCTCTCTTTTCTCTTTCACTAACACCTGTGCTTCGTCATCACCCCACACTCATTACCCTTTCTCAGTTGCTCACCTCCCACCTTCCGCGTGTTACACACTTCCCTCGCACATGCCAGCACTGCTCCCCTAAACACCTTCCATTCCTCATCCACTCCCCTCTAGCTTCGTTTACTTCTCCTCTTGCCATTCTGCACTTCATCTGTCCTAGTATCTCTTCACACACGTCATGTCCACTAACATTCACCCCCCCTCTTCTCATCCATGTAATTTCCTCTTTTTTCGAAACCCTGGACACTTCACCCTCGCCTCCAACAGGTATTGACCAGACATCGCACTAACTACTCCTTTCAGCACACTTCCAAGTCTCTCTTTTCACGTCTATCAGTTACTAGAGTGATCCAGTAATGCCCCGACTCACGTCCCTCGCAGCTGGGTAAGGCCTTAACGCACGTCCACATGGATGAGTAACGCCAGTCCTCATGTCCTCACGGATGAGTAACGCCACCCCTCGCATCCTCACGGATGAGTAACGCCAGGACTCACGTCCTCACGATATGAGTAACGCCAGTACTCACGGATGAGTAACGTCCAGTAAGACTTTTTGAAAGTTTCTGAGAGAGAGAGAGAGAGAGAGAGAGAGAGAGAGAGAGAGAGAGAGAGAGAGAGAGAGAGAGAGAGAGAGAGAGAGAGAGAGAGAGAGAGAGAGAGAGAGAGAGAGAGAGAGAGAGATTGCTCACCTGCAGCGAAATGAGTTCCGTCAATGTGGAAGACAATGGCCGGGTCAGTGTAGAGGAAGTGTAACCGGAGGTGTAGGCAGACAGTGAGGTGCCCCACTGGCCCAGGGAAACTCATCTCCTTCTGAAGCCACGTCAGGGACACCCAGGGCGGTGCCTCCGTATGCAGGCCGTAGCTGGTGATACCCTCTGGCGCTTCTGTAGGTGTAAATGAAGTGATGATTACGCTCGTACACACAGTAACCTAGGGCCATCTCCACCTTATGTAGTGGTCCACAGGCCACAGATATGGACCTCTTTTTTGCTTGCTCGATGGTAGGACGTGGACGGCTCTGCCACTGAGGACAGCGTTTGAAAGAGCTTTCCCAACTACACATTCCTCCAGACCACCATTCACCATCTAAACTTACGCTCACAACATCATCCAATTTCACCTCCCTTCTGCACCTCATTGTCCCGACTTTGGTTCACGCTGTCTCGCAAGGTTTATTTCTTTTGACACACACTCTACCCAGGTTTCGAAGCTTTTAGAGAAATGCCACTAACCCCATGTCACTTGCAGACAAGAAGGGGTTCATCTCTCTCACGCTAGCTAGCATACTGTGCACACGACTCTCACCATCCCGCCCGTGTATAGATCAAATAGCCATGGTGACATCACACATCCTTGACTTACGCCCACTTTTTAGTGATAGCCACTCACTTTCTTTCTTTCTACTCGCACGTCTGTTTAACTCTGAGAATTCCTCATTGCATTTAGTGGCTTTGATCTTAAGCTATGAAGGATTAGATCGTGGTGCGTGCAATCTAGTGCTATCTTCCTCCTATGCTATAAAGGATTCGATCGTAGTGCGTGCAATCTAGTGCTGTCTTCATCACATGAATGAAGATACTTATCTTCCACGGTCATAAAGTGCAAGAGTTTTATTTATAATTTTGCTTTGTCGCTGTCTCCCACGTTAGCGAGGTAGCGCAAGGAAACACGAAAGAAATGGCCCAACACACCCACATACACATGTATATACGTACACGTCCGCACGCGCAAATGTACATACCTATACATCTCAACGTATACATATCTATACACACACAGACATATACATATATACAAATGTACATGATTCATACTGTCTGTCCTTATTCATTTCTATCGCCACCCCGCCACACGTGAAATAACAACCCCCTTCCCCCAAATGTGCGCGAGGTAGCATTAGGAAAAGACAACAAAGGCCACATTCGTTTACACTCAGTCTTTAGCTGTCATATTATAATGCACCGAAAACACAGCTCCCTTTCCACATCCAGGCCCCACACAACTTTCCATGGTTTACCCCAGACGCTTCACATGCCCTGGTTCAATCCATTAACAGCACGTCGACCCCGGTATACCACATCGTTCCAATTCACTCTATTCCTTGCACGCCTTTCACCCTCCTGCATGTTCCGGCCCCGATCACTCAAAATCTTTTCCACTCCATCTTTCCACCTCCAATTTGGTCTCCCACTTCTCCTTCTTCCCTCCACCTCTGACACATATATCCTCTTGGTCAATCTTTCCTCACTCATTCTCTCCATGTGACCAAACCATTTCAAAACACCCTCTTCTGCTCTCTCAACCACACTCTTTTTATTACCACACATCTCTTTTACCCTATTATTACTAACTCGATCAAACCATCTCACACCACATATTGTCCTCAAACATCTCATTTCCACCACATCCATCCTCCGCCGCACAACTCTATCCATAGCCCACGCCTCGCAACCATATAACATTGTTGGAACCACTATTCCTTCAAACATACCCATTTTTGCTTTCCGAGATAATGCTCTCGACTTCCACACATTCTTCAACGCTCCCAGAACTTTCGCCTCCTCCCCCACCCTATGATTCACTTCCGCTTCCATGGTTCCATCCGCTGCCAAACCCACTCCCAGATATCTAAAACACTTCACTTCCTCCAGTTTTTCTCTATTCAAACTTACCTCCGAGTTGACTTGTCCCAGCTGTACCTAATAACCTTGCTCTTATTCACATTTACTCTTAACTTTCTTCTCTCACACACTATACCAAACTCAGTCACCAGCTTCTGCAGTTTCTCACACGAATCAGCCACCAGCGCTGTATCATCAACGAACAACAACTGACCCACTTCCCAAGCTCTCTCATCCACAACAGACTGCATACTTCCCCCTCTTTCCAAAACTCTTGCATTTACCTCCCTAACAACCTCATCCATAAACAAATTAAACAACCATGGAGACATCACACACCCCTGCTGCAAACCTACATTTACTGAGAACCAATCACTTTCCTCTCTTCCTACACGTACACATGCCTTACATCCTCGATAAAAACTTTTGCTTTTCTAAGTATTTCTCACATACATTCTTCAAAGCAAACACCTGATCCACACATCCTCTACCACTTCTGAAACCACACTGCTCTTCCCCAATCTGATGCTCTGTACATGCCTTCACCCTCTCAATCAATACCGTCCCATATAATTTATCAAGAATACTCAACAAAATTATACCTCTGTAATTTGAGCACTCACTTTATCCCCTTTGCCTTTGTACAATGGCTCTATGCAAGCATTCCGCCAATCCTCAGGCACCTCACCATGAGACATACATATATTAAATAACCTTACCAACCAGTCAACAATAAAGTCACCCCCTTTTTTAATAAATTCTACTGCAGTATCATCCAAACCCGCTGCCTTGCCGGCTTTCATCTTCCGCAAAGCTTTTACTACCACTTCTCTGTTTACCAAATAATTTTCTCTAACCCTCTCGCTTTGCACACCACCTCGACCAAAACACCCTATATCTGCCACTCTATCATCAAACACATTTAACAAACCTTCAAAATACTCACTCCATCTCCTTCTCACATCACCATTACTTGTTATCACCTCCCCATTAGCCCCCTTCACTGAAGTCCCCATTTGCTTCCTTGTCTTACGCACTTTGTTTACCTCCTTACAAAACATCTTTTTATGCTCCCTAAAATTTAATGATTCTCTCTCACCCCAACTCTCATTTGCACTCTTTTTCACCTCTTGCACCTTTCTCTTGACCTCCTGCCTCTTTCTTATATACATCTTCCACTCATTTGCATTATTTCCCTGCAAAAATCGTCCAAATGCCTCTCTCTTCTTTTTCACTAATAATCTTACTTCTTCATCCCACCATTCACTACCCTTTCTAATCTGCCCACCTCCCACGCTTCTCAAGCCACAAGCATCTTTTGCGCAATCCATCACTGTTTCCCTAAATACATCCCATTCCTCCCCCACTCCCCTTACGTCCTTAGTTCTCACCTTTTTCCATTCTGTACTCAGTCTCTCCTGGTACTTCCTCACACAAGTCTCCTTCCCAAGCTCACTTACTCTCACTACTCTTTTCACTCCAACATTCTCTCTTCTCTTCTGAAAACCTCTACAAATCTTCACCTTCGCCTCCACAAGATAATGATCAGACATCCCTCCAGTTGCACCTCTCAACACATTAACATCCAAAAGTCTCTCGCGCGCCTGTCAATTAACACGTAATCCAATAACGCTCTCTGGCCATCTCTCCTACTTACATACGTATACTTATGTATATCTCTCTTTTTAAACTAGGTATACCCAATCAACAGTCCTTTTTCAGCACATAGATCTACAAACTCTTCACCATTTCCATTTACAACACTGAACATGTACATGTACACCAATTATTCCCTTAACTGCCACATTACTCACCTTTGCATTCAAATCACCCATCACTATAACCTGGTCTCTTGCATCAAAACTACTAACACACTCATTCAGCTGCTCCCAAAACACTTGCCTCTCATGATCTTTCTTCTCATGCCCAGGTGCATATGCACCAATAATCATCCATCTCTCTCCATCCACTTTCAGTTTTACCCATATCAATCTAGAGTTTACTTTCTTACATTCTATCACATACTCCCACCACTCCTGTTTCAGGAGTAGTGCTACTCCTTCCCTTGCTCTTGTCCTCTAACTATACCCTGACTTTACTCCCAAGACATTCCCAAACCACTCATCCCCTTTACCCTTGAGCTTCGTTTTATTCAGAGCCAAAACATCCAGGTTCCTTTCCTCAAACATACTACCTATCTCTCCTTTTTTCTCATGTTGCTTACATCCACACACATTTAGACACCCCAATCTGAGCCTTCGAGGATGAGCACTCCCCGCGTGACTCCTGTTTCCCCTTTTAGAAAGTTAAAATACAAGGAGGTGAGGGTTTCCAGCCCCCCCGCTCCCGTCCCCTTTAGTCGCCTTATACGACATGTGAGGAATGCGTGGGAAGTATTGTTTCTCCCCTGTCCCTGGGGATAGGGGAGAAAGAGTTTTATAAACTGAAATTTGTTTGAACCCTGTACAAGAGGATTAATGACCTGGCGTACCCGATGTGACCTGACCTGACCGATCTAGTACGGTCGGGATGGTACCTGAGTGACCTCTGCTTGCTCACTGCGCACCCGTCTCGACCATCTCTCCCTATACCCAGGAAGGTAGTTAGGAACCATTGGAACCTGCGGGAGTGACACGAGAGAGAGAGAGAGAGAGAGAGAGAGAGAGAGAGAGAGAGAGAGAGAGAGAGAGAGAGAGAGAGAGAGAGAGAGAGAGAGAGAGAGAGAGAGAGAGAGAGAGAGAGAGAGACTGGACCCACAGGTATGGGGGATCAGGAGTGGCCCCCAGCCAACACCTGGTTCGTGTCCCAAGTGATCGCCAGTTACCTGTTGGTGGAGCGAGCGAGGCATCGACCAGCGTCCCCGCTGTGAGAGCCAGCACGACCCACACCTCACCTCCTCGCTTGTAGCCACGTTCCAGGCCCATCCTGGCCCCTCTCACGCCTAGCCTGGAAGCATTTCATAGAATGTCTGGATTGCCTTAGGTATATAACGAACGTCTGGACCGCTTTGGTTGCATAAGATTTCCATTATGGTCGGCTGTGATAACGAAGTAGCTCTATTGCCTGTAAGATAGACGTAAAAGCAAAAGATACATAAACTGTCTCAGCTATGGAGCGGACTGACAGGAAGGGGGAATAGACCTGTTTGATGTACTCTACAGATAAGGAACATTTGGAATAAACTGTCGATCTAGTCTTTAGATAAGGAACTTCTGGAATGGATGTGTGGCTCTAGTCTTCAGATAAGGAACCTCTGGAATGGATGTGTGGCTCTAGTCTTCAGATAAGGAACCTCTGGAATGGATTGTTGATCTAGTCTTCAGAAAAGGAACCTCTGGAATGGACTGTTGATCTAGTCTTCAGATAAGGAACCTCTGGAATGGACTGTTGATCTAGTCTTCAGACAAGGAACCTCTGGAATGGATTGTGGATCTAGTTTACAGATAAGGAACATAAGGACTGCACTGTTCCCCTAGCTTTCAAGTAATGAACGTCTTGAATGGATATGTTGACAAAGAACCTCTGGAATGGACCGTTGATCTCGTCTACAAATAAGGAACATCTGGAATGGATTGCTGATATTGTCTTCAGATAAGGAACATCTGGAATAGACTTAATTTAGTCTTCAAATGAGAAACATCTGGAATGGACTGGCTGATCTAGTCTTCAGTTAAGGGATAGCTGGAATGGACTGGTGATCTGTTCTTCAAATAAGAAACACGTGGAATGGACGGAGTTCTCCTTAGATAGGGAACATATGGATTGAATTGTTGCTTAAATCTTCAAACAAGGAACATCCTGAACGAACTGTTCGTAGAGATGTCAGATAAGGAACATCTGGAATGGCGTTTCTCTGGAGACGGGCGGGAGCCGGGCCAGGAAACACTTCGACAGGCTTATCTTCGTCAACAGTTACCCTAGTCTTAGCCATAGACAGATCAGCCAGCTTATCTTCGTCAACAGTTACCTCAACCACAGTCGGATACAGCCCAGCTTAGGTAACCCACAAAGGAGCGGGTGGGAGTGAGTGAAATATACTAGAAGGCCATAACTAATATTACCCAACTAGACTTACACTTTTTATTTATTTACGAAATTCGTACTGACCTCTCGACGACGCGGTACGACCCTTGGCCGTGATGTCCTGAGCACTGACCTGACTTGACCTCTTGAGGTTCAAGTATCGTAACGTCATGATGGAGAGTCGTAGTGTCGTGCCTACCACGTACCTGACGGACGGCACTACCATGTACCTGGCCTGGAGGACGGACGGCACTATCACGTACCTGGCCTGGAGGACGGACGGCACTATCACGTACCTGGCCTGGAGTAAGGACGGTACTGCCACGTACGTGGCCTGGAGGACTGACAGTACCATCACGTACCTGGCCTGGAGGACGGACGATACTACCACATACCTGGCCTGGAGGACGGACGGTACTACCACGTACCTGGCCTAGAGGACGGACGGCACTACCACGTACCTGGCCTGGAGGACGGACGATACTACCACGTACCTGGCCTGGAGGACGTGAAGGTACTGCCACGTACCTAGCCTGGAGGACGGACGCTACTGTCACGTACCTGGCCTGGAGGACGTGACGGTACTGCCACGTACCTGGCCTGGAGGACGTGACGGTACTGCCACGTACCTGGCCTGGAGTAAGGACGGTACTGCCACGTACCTGGCCTGGAGTAAGGACAGTACTATCGCGTACCTGGCCTGGAGTAAGGACGGTACTGCCAAGTACCTGGCCTGGAGTAAGGACGGTACTGCCACGTACCTGGCCTGGAGTAAGGACGGTACTATCACGTACCTGGCTTGGAGTAAGGACGGTACTATCACGTACCTGGCCTAGAGTGAGGACGGTACTATCACGTACCTGGCCTGGAGTAAGGACGGTACTATCACGTACCTGGTCTAGAGTAAGGATGGTACTATCACGTACCTGGCCTGGAGTAAGGACGGTACTATCACGTACCTGGCCTGGAGTAAGGACGGTACTATCACGTACCTGGCCTAGAGTGAGGACGGTACTATCACGTACCTGGCCTGGAGTAAGGACAGTACTATCACGTACCTGGCCTGGAGTAAGGACAGTACTATCGCGTACCTGGCCTTGAGTAAGGACAGTACTATCGCGTACCTGGCCTGGAGGACGGACGGTACTACCACGTACCTGGCCTAGAGTAAGGACGGTACCATCACGTACCTGGCCTGGAGTAAGGACAGTACTATCGCGTACCTGGCCTGGAGTAAGGACAGTACTATCGCGTACCTGGCCTAGAGTAAGGACAGTACTATCACATACCTGGCCTGGAGTAAGGACAGTACTATCGCGTACCTGGCCTAGATTAAGGACAGTACTATCACGTACCTGGCCTGGAGTAAGGACAGTACTATCGCGTACCTGGCCTAGAGTAAGGACAGTACTATCACATACCTGGTCTGGAGGACGGACGGTACTGCCACGTACCTGGCCTGGAGTAAGGACGGCACTATCACGTACCTGGCCTGGAGTAAGGACGGTACTATCACGTACCTGGTCTAGAGTAAGGATGGTACTATCACGTACCTGGCCTATAGTAAGGACGGTACTATCACGTACCTGGCCTAGAGTAAGGACGGTACTATCACGTACCTGGCCTAGAGTAAGGACGGTACTATCACGTACCTGGCCTGGAGTAAGGACGGTACTATCACGTACCTGGTCTAGAGTAAGGATGGTACTATCACGTACCTGGCCTAGATTAAGGACGGTACTATCACGTACCTGGCCTGGAGTAAGGACAGTACTATCGCGTACCTGGCTTTGAGTAAGGACGGTACTATCACGTACCTGGTCTAGAGTAAGGATGGTACTATCACGTACCTGGCCTGGAGTAAGGACGGTACTATCACGTACCTGGCCTGGAGTAAGGACGGTACTGCCACGTACCTGGGCTGGTGTAAGGACAGTACTATCGCGTACCTGGCCTGGAGTAAGGACAGCACTATCGCGTACCTGGCCTAGAGTAAGGACAGTACTATCACATACCTGGTCTGGAGGACGGACGGTACTGCCACGTACCTGGCCTGGAGTAAGGACGGTACTATCACGTACCTGGCCTGGAGTAAGGACGGTACTATCACGTACCTGGGCTGGTGTAAGGACAGTACTATCGCGTACCTGGCCTGGAGTAAGGACAGTACTATCGCGTACCTGGCCTGGAGTAAGGACAGTACTATCGCGTACCTGGCCTGGAGTAAGGACAGTACTATCGCGTACCTGGCCTGGAGGACGGACGGTACTACCACGTACCTGGCCTGGACGACAGACAGTACTGCCACGTACCTGGCCTGGAGGACAGACAGTGCTGCCACGTACCTGGCCTGGAGTAAGGACAGCACTATCACGTACCTGGCCTGGAGTAAGGACAGTACTATCGCGTACCTGGCCTGGAGTAAGAACAGTACTATCGCGTACCTGGCCTGGAGGACGGACGGTGCTACCACGTACCTGGCCTGGAGGACAGACAGTACTGCCACGTACCTGGCCTGGAGTAAGGACGGCACTATCACGTACCTCAGAGTAAGGGCAGGTACTATCACGTACCTGGCCTGGAGTAAGGACGGTACTATCACGTACCTGGCCTTGAGTAAGGACGGTACTATCACGTACCTGGCCTGGAGTAAGGACGGTGATATCACATAAACGTGGAAGTGAGAGTAGAGGGAGAGGGAGTAGTGTGGAGCGTGTGACAGCTTGGACGAGAGTGAACACTGCTAGCTGTGGAGGGAGCGCCCGTCTGTCAACACTATCGTATTTGTTTGGGGTTACGCCCCTCATTCCCTTGAGTGTGTGTGTGTGTGTGTGTGTGTGTGTGTGTGTGTGTGTGTGTGTGTGCTCTCTCTCTCTCTCTCTCTCTCTCTCTCTCTCTCTCTCTCTCTCTCTCTCTCTCTCTGAGTGATTGTAACGATAAGCGTCGCAGTAATTGTGACGTACAATATAATTATATATATGTATATATATATATACATATATATATATATATATATATATATATATATATATATATATATATATATATATATATATATATATATATATATATATATATATATATATATTTTTCTTTTTTCTTTCAAACTATTCGCCATTACCCGCATTAGCGAGGTAGCGTTAAGAACAGAGGACTGAGCCTTTGAGGGACTACCCTCACCTGGCCCAATTCTCTGTTCCTTCTTTTGGAAAATTAAAAAAAAAACGAGAGGGGAGGATTTCCAGCCCCCCGCTCCCTCCCCTTTTAGTTGCCTTCTACGACACGCAGGGAATACGTGGGAAGTATTCTTGCTCCCCTATCCCCAGGGATAGGGGATATATATATATATATATATATATATATATATATATATATATATATATATCTTTTCTTTCTTTCTTTTAAACTATTCGCCATTTCCCGCACTAGCGAGGTAGCGTTAAGAACAGAGGACTGGGCCTTTTTTGGAATATCCTCACCTGGCCCCCTCCGTTCCTTCTTTTTGAAAAAAAAAAAAAAAAAAAAAAAAAAAAAAAACGAGAGGGGAGGATTTCCAGCCCCCCCGCTCTCTCCCCTTTTAGTCGCCTTCTACGACACGCAGGGAATACGTGGGAAGTATTCTTAATCCCCTATCATGAGAGGCAAGTGTTTTGGGAGCAGCTGAATGAGTGTGTTAGCGGTTTTGATGCACGAGACTGGGTTATAGTGATGGGTGATTTGAATGCAAAGGTGAGTAATGTGGCAGTTGAGGGAATAATTGGTATGCATGGGGTGTTCAGTGTTGTAAATGGAAATGGTGAAGAGCTTGTAGATTTATGTGCTGAAAAAGGACTGATGATTGGGAATACCTGGTTTAAAAAGCGAGATATACATAAGTATACTTATGTAAGTAGGAGAGATGGCCAGAGAGCGTTATTGGATTACGTGTTAATTGACAGGCGTGCGAAAGAGAGACTTTTGGATGTTAATGTGCTGAGAGGTGCAACTGGAGGGATGTCTGATCATTATCTTGTGGAGGCTAAGGTGAAGATTAGTATGGGTTTTCAGAAAAGAGGAGTGAATGTTGGGGTGAAGAAGGTGGTGAGAGTAAGTGAGCTTGGGAAGGAGACCTGTGTGGGGAAGTACCAGGAGAGACTGTGTACAGAATGGAAAAAGGTGAGAACAATGGAAGTAAGGGGAGTGGGGGAGGAATGGGATGTATTTAGGGAATCAGTGATGGATTGCGCAAAAGATGCTTGTGGCATGAGAAGAGTGGGAGGTGGGCTGTTTAGAAAGGGTAGTGAGTGGTGGGATGAAGAAGTAAGAGTATTAGTGAAAGAGAAGAGAGAGGCATTTGGACGATTTTTGCAGGGAAAAAATGCAATTGAGTGGGAGAAGTATAAAAGAAAGAGACAGGAGGTCAAGAGAAAGGTGCA
>NC_092273.1:30091904-30166904 GCF_036320965.1 Panulirus ornatus
ACTATTCCTTCAAACATCCCCATTTTTGCTTTCCGAAATAATGTTCTCACCTTCCACACAGTCTTCAACGCTCACAGAACTTTCTCTCCCTCCCCCACCCTGTGACTCACTTCCGCTTCCATGGTTCCATCCGCTGCCAGATCCACTCCCAGATATCTAAAACACTTTACTTCCTCCAGTTTTTCTCCATTCAAACTTACCTCCCGACTGACTTGTCGCTCAACCCTATTGTACCTAATGATCCTGCTCTTATTCACATTTACTCTCAGGTTTCTTCCTTTACACACTTAACCAAACTCAGTCACCAGCTTCTGCATTTTCTCACCCGAATCAGCCACCAGCGCTGTATCATCAGCTTACAACAACTAACTCACTTCCCAAGCTCTCTCATCCACAGCAGACTGCATACTTGCGCTCTCTCCAAAACTCTTGCATATACCTCCCTAACAACCCCATCCATAAACAAATTCAACAACCATGGAGACATCACGCACCCTTACCGCAAACCGACATTCACTGAGAACCAATCACTTTCCTCTCTTCCTGCCTTACATCCTCGATAAAAACTTTTCACTGCTTCTAAGAACTTGCCTCCCACACCACATACTATTAGTACCTTACACAGAGCATCTCTATGAACTCTATCATATGCCTTCTCTAGATCCATAAATTCTAAATAGAGATCCATTTGTTTTTCTACGTATTTCTCACATACATTCTTCAAAGCAAACACCTGATCCACACATCCTCTACCACTTCTGAAACCATACTGCTCTTCCCCAGTCTGATGTTCTGTACATTCCTTGACCCTCTCAATCAATACCCTTCCATACGATTTCCCAGGAATACTCAAGAAACTTATGCCTCTTTAATTTGAGCACTCACCTTTATCCCCTTTGCCTTTGTTTAATGGCACTATGCAAGCATTCCGCCAATCCTCAGGCACTTCACCATGAGGTATACATACAGTGAATATCCTCCCCAACCAGTAAACAACACAGTCACCCTCTTTATTTGATAGATTCCACTGCAATACCACCCAAACCCGCTGCCTTGCCGGCTTTCATCTTCCGCAAAGCTTTCACTACCTCTCCTCTGTTTACCAAGATGTTCTCCCTGACAGTTTCACTTCGCACACCACTTCGACCAAATCATCCTATGTCTGCCACTCTGTCATCAAACACTCAACAAACCTTCAAAATACTCACTCCATCTTCTCACATCACCACTACTCGCTATTACCTCCCCATTATCCCCCTTCACCGATGTTTCCATTTGTTCTCCTGTCTCACGCACTTCATTTACCTCCTTCCAAAACATCATTTCATTCTCCCTAAAATTTAATAGTACTCTCTCACCCCAACTCTTTTTTGCCCTATTTTTCACTTCTTGCACCTTTCTCTTGACCTCCTGCCTCTTTCTTTTATACATCTCCCAAGCATTTGCACTATTTCCTTGCAAAAATTGACCAAATGCCTCTCTCTTCTCTTTCATTAATAACCTTACCTCTTCATCCCACCACTCACTACCTTTTCTAATCTGTCCACCTCCCACCTTTCTCATGCCGCAAGCATTTTTTGTGCAAGCCATCACTGCTTCCTTAGATACATCCCATTCTTCCCCCACTCATTTTACGTCCTTTGCTCTCACCTTTTTCCATTCTGCACCGAGTCTCTCCTGGTACTTCCTCTCACAAGTCTCCTTCACAAACTCACTTACTCTCACCACTCTCTTCACCCCAATATTCTCTCTTCTT
This sequence comes from Panulirus ornatus, assembly GCF_036320965.1. Lineage (NCBI taxonomy): Eukaryota > Metazoa > Arthropoda > Malacostraca > Decapoda > Palinuridae > Panulirus > Panulirus ornatus. The sequence goes on from NC_092273.1 coordinate 30,093,661, forward strand.
TGCTGAAAACCTCTACAAATCTTCACCTTCGCCTCCACAAGATAATGATCAGACATCCCTCCAGTTGCACCTCTCAGTACATTAACATCCAAAAGTCTCTCTTTCGCGAGCCTATCAATTAACACGTAATCCAATAAGGCTCTCTGGCCATCTCTCCTTCTTACATACGTATACTTATGTATATCTCTCTTTTTGAACCAGGTTTTCCCAATCACCAGGCCTTTTTCAGCACACAAAACTACAAGCTCTTCACTCTTTCCATTTACAACACTGAACACCCCATGTACACCAATTATTCTCTCAACTGCCACATTGCTCACCTTTGCATTCAAATCACCTATCACTATAACCCGGTCTCGTGCATCAAAACTACTAACACACTCACTCAGCTGCTCCCAAAACACTTGCCTCTCATGATCTTTCTCCTCATGCCCAGGTGCATTAACACCAATAATCACCCATCTCTCTACATCCACTTTCATTTTTACCCATATCGATCTAGAGTTTATTTTCTTACACTCTATCACATACTCCCACAACTCCTGTTTCAGGGGTAGTGGTAATCCTTCCTTTGCTCTTGTCCTCTCACCGACACCTGACTTTACTCCCAAAACATTCCCAAACCACTCTTCCCCTTTACCCTTGAGCTTCGTTTCACCCAGAGCCAAAACATCCAGGTTCCTTTCCTCAAACATAGTACCTATCTCTCATTTTTTCTCATCTTGGTTACATCCACACACATTTAGACACCCCAATCTGAGCCATCGAGGAGGATGAGCGCTCCCTTTGTGTGAGTGTGTGTGTGTGTGTGTGTGTGTGTGTGTGTGTGTGTGTGTGTGTGTGTGTGTGTGTGTATGTGTGTGTGTGTGTGTCGAGGGGGAGATTTGACGAAAGGACAGAAGAGGACCAAAACTTGAACTTAGTGAAACCAGTATTGTAATTCAAATCTTTATTTTCCCAAACCATATAATCAAATCACAACCCTCTAGTGGTAGGTGATATTTCCTCCTACATTCTCTACTTAACCAATATGTTCTTTTAAACTCCTCATAAACTTAAAAAACAATAAAACTCAATGTCTATTTACATTGGAAAGAAAATATGGATTGTTTGAGAGTTACCAGCGGCCATAGAGTTCGAAGCGTTGACCAAACAATCTCGATCAGAGGACACTTATGGTTCCGTTGGTTAGAGAACCGGTCACCCATGGTTCCGATGGTCAGAGAACCGGTCACTCATAGTTTCCGGTGGTCAGAGAACCGGTTACTCACGGCTCCGATGGTCAGAGAACCGGTCAGTTACGAATCCGGAACTATGTCTTCGGTGCCGTACGGGTTGTAGAGCCAGGGGTAGAACTCCGGCTTGGGTCGGGTGCAGGTAGCCATGATAACCTCCCGGAGGCCGTAGGGAAGGTTGTTCGCCTGGGTGAAGGTGTTCTCGTCCACGTCCGGGCAGGTGGTCTCCGGGTCGAAGACCTGGCAGCGGAAGGTGTCGATGGTGTTGATCTCGGACAGGGGCACGGGGTTCCTCACCCACTCCAGCACCCGGTCCAGCGACACCACGTACACGTCGTCCATGACGCTCAACCACTCCAGGAACCTGTGAAGGTGGGATGTAGTAGTCACCACGACAGGTGTAGTGGTCACCACGACAGATGTAGTGGTCACCACGACAGGTGTAGTGGTCACCACGACAGGTGTAGTGGTCACCACGACAGATGTAGTGGTCACCACGACAGGTGTAGTAGTCACCACGACAGATGTAGTGGTCACCACGACAGGTGTAGTGGTCACCACGACAGGTGTAGTGGTCTCCACGACAGGTGTAGTGGTCACCACGACAGGTGTAGTGGTCTCCACGACAGGTGTAGTGGTCACCACGACAGGTGTAGTGGTCACCACGACAGGTGTAGTGGTCTCCACGACAGGTGTAGTGGTCACCACGACAGGTGTAGTGGTCTCCACGACAGGTGTAGTGGTCACCACGACAGGTGTAGTGGTCACCACGACAGGTGTAGTGGTCACCACGACAGGTGTAGTGGTCTCCACGACAGGTGTAGTGGTCACCACGACAGGTGTAGTGGTCACCACGACAGGTGTAGTGGTCAGCACGACAGGTGTAGTGTTCTCCACAGGACATAACGTTTGATTATGTGGTAAATAGCGACATTAAGAGGATAGAGATGGGATAAGACCCCAAGAGGAGATACAATCGTAGACTCTCCACGAACTTCAACAATTTCTATGGCAACACAAGCTGGGAAATGGAATTCAGTAAGCAGGAAGGAACCAATGCATGTGTTGAGAGGGTCTCTGAAATTTACAGTGAAGGAGCAGGAACATGGGTAACTGTAGCCTCAAATACAGAGGGAAGTTTTTTTTTTTATGTTGAAGGCTCCAGTCACGGACAAAAGTCCACATCAAGGCCGGGCCTTAATTGAAATATAGAGAGAATTATGAAAAGGAAAAAAGAAAAGACAAGGGAAAGTATTTGCGAATTTTGGAGTGAGTGAAAGACCTGTCTTTTGAAATGTACCAAGTTACAATTATTGGAAAAGACATGAGAAGATGGAGAGTTCCGAAGCTTCGACGTGTAGGGAATGTAACAGTTATCAAAACGGCCCACCCTTCAGTTGCTGATGGTCTCTTTGAGATGTACAGTGAAGATATAGGCGGTATAGGTATAAGAAGTAAGGGACGAGCATATCATGACAAGAAGCGAGGAACAAACAAACTTTGAAGAGATTATTGTTGACAAAGGAAAAACAATGCTAACATTCCCATAAGTTCGTCAGAAGTAAATTGTCACTACAAGAGCAGGTGATCAAAGTTAGGGATACAGAGAAGATATAGAGGATTATGCAGGCATATATGTGTGGAGATGTACAACACGTTCATGTGTGTTTTCATACTTGAAGACATTGTAGACCTAATGCCAATGGGATGGAATTTTGGAAAATATCGAAATGTCTAAAAAAAGACACTAACAGAATACAAAAATGTCTTGGTCCATTCAGAGCTCATGGACCTGATGAAATCTAACCATATGTGTTGAAGATGTGTGCAGATACGCTAGATTAACCTAAGGAAATACTATTCCAGATGTCGCTGGAGAGAGGTCGAGTGCGAAGGGACTGGAAAAGGGCAAACGAAATGCCCGTCTGTAAGAATGGAGACCGGGTAGTGGCGCTGAACCAGTCTCCCTGACGAGTGTGGCCTGTAAGGTACTGGAAAAGATGATCAGGAAGCAGATGGATGACATTATACAGAGGAGAAATTCCCTAAGTGAGAGACGTCAAGGTTTCAGGTAAAGAAAATAATGTATAACGAATCTCTTAGATTTCCACGAGAGTGTAAGCTTCGCCTTAGCTAAACAAAAGGGAGGCTGGTTGGATGTTTGTATCTGTACTACCAGAAAGCATTTGATACTGTCCTACATGAGCGGCTAATTAAGAAGCTGAATCACCAGGCAGATAGAAAAAGGGGGAATCCTTCGGTGGACTGATTTTCCTCGTGGAAGTTGACAAAGGACGCATGACAAAGGAGCCTTTGGAAAATGAGGTGATGTCGCCGGTGGATTGCAGCAAGGTTCTGTTTTGGCACCACTACTCCTTCTTGATTTATGAAAATGACGTGCGTGAAGGTAAAGACTCTACCTGACTATGTTTACTGATGACTCTGAGATCACGAGGGAAGTGGAAAAGCATGGAGGACTGCATCACCTTACAAAGGGACCTTGACAAACTCCAAATCTGTTTTGATATTTGGTTGCTGAAGTTCATCCCAAATAGCTGTAATGAGAATGGAACACAGGGAGATAAAGCCTCGACATAATTATGATCTGGTGGACGATAAGCTGCAGGAATCTGTGTGTGAGAAAGACTCTGGAGTTAACATTGTCACCATAGTTCCAGCTTAGGAGAATAGTTAATGAGACCAAGCTGTTCACAGCTTACATTGGGACAGAAGTCGAACATGTCCTTCAGGTTTGGTCACCACAGCCAAAGTAGCACAAAGAGAATGGATGAAGGCTTAGGAGTGAGAAGTTACCTGGTCACAAACTTTACATTTTCAGAACAGGCGTAGACAGTGAGCAGTTCTTTTGTGGGGTTAGAACAACCGAAGGACATAACATGAAATTAAGCAAGAAACCCTTTACGAAAGATATGAAAAAAGGACTTTTATAGTGTAAGAATGGTGGATGAATGGGATGAAAGAAATGTAGTCATGGTCAATGCACACAACATGAAGAAATCTTTCTCCAAACCTGAAAATTGAGTACTTTACGACCCCCAAATACAACTCAGACAAAGACATCATACTCGAGAGGCGAGTCAACTCCTTCATCACAAGGGAGCGACTCTAGGATTCTGATGGCCTGGCCTTTGACCTGACGCAAGTCAAAAGGTCACCCCACCATACCCAGAGAGATTAAGGTCAGAGTTTGCCACACTTGAAATGTCTTTGAGGGGAAAGGTCCATCCCTGACACCGACCACGCCTCTCACAGACGTTCCCCAGATCCATAACCTCTTGTTTTTTACTTCCTCATCCAGCGCTTCCGTCAGGAACCCCCCCGCCACTATCTTCCCCCTTCAACGCTTCCGTCAGGAACCCCCCACGATCTTCCTCCTTCAGCGCTTCCGTCAGGAACCCCCCCACGATCTTCCTCCTTCAGCGCTTCCGTCAGGAACCCCCCACCATCTTCTCCCTTCAGCGCTTCCGTCAGGAACCCCCCACCATCTTCCCCCTTCAGCGCTTCCGTCAGGAACCCCCACCATCTTCTCCCTTCAGCGCTTCCGTCAGGAACCCCCCACCATCTTCTCCCTTCAGCGCTTCCGTCAGGAACCCCCACCATCTTCTCCCTTCAGCGCTTCCGTCAGGAACCCCCACCATCTTCTCCCTTCAGCGCTTCCGTCAGGAACCCCCACCATCTTCTCCCTTCAGCGCTTCCGTCAGGAACCCCCGCCATCTTCTCCCTTCAGCGCATCCGTCAGGAACCCCCACCATCTTCCCTCTTCAGCGCTTCCGTCAGGAACCCCCGCCATCTTCTCCCTTCAGCGCTTCCGTCAGGAACCCCCACCATCTTCTCCCTTCAGCGCTTCCGTCAGGAACCCCCACCATCTTCTCCCTTCAGCGCATCCGTCAGGAACCCCCACCATCTTATCCCTAGGGGCTTCCCTCTCCAAGTGCCCCTGCCAGACAGTGGCTCACCTGGTGTAGCCCTCCATCCGGGCGTCTGAGTTGTTCAAGGTGCCCTCGTAGAACCAGGAGTGGTGGACGTAGAGACCGTAGGGCGCCTTGTTGTTGAGGTAGTTGATGTTGAAGTTCCTCTTCAGGAAGTAGAAAACGGCGTCGGGGTTGGTCAGGAGTTCGTCATCCAGGCTGCGGGTATACGCATGATATACTCTGGGTTATACTCGGGAGCAGGCTAAGGCTACACCTTCCATTTGGTTATATTACATCTAGACTATACTTGGGCTAGCGATATACTACACCCATCCATAAGGTTCAGGTTATACTCACAATATACCTCCGTTATATTTAGGGGATACCAGGATTATGCTCTGGGTAGCTTATATTTTTCTTATATCTAGACCAGCCTAAGCTATATTAACACTGGATTATACCTTTACTGAGGGTATAATCTTGTTTATAATCCATCTATGGTTATACTCTTGTGATCCTAGCTTTGATCACACTGAGAATTTAGTTTGGTTATACTCTAAGATGCTCTCAAATTAATGGACAGTCCTATGATAACCAGGGTATGCTGGAGTTATCGTTATACTGTGCTTATATGTTAAGTTATACTTAGGATAAGTTATAGTAGACTACCTTGGACAAACTAAGTATTCATCTAGAACATACCATGATTACCAATGTTGGAGATATGTAATGGTAGAAATCCCGCCCCTTTCCCCCTCCCCCCTCACAATTATATCTGATGGGTAAATTTTCATTGTATTTAGGAGGATATACTCATGGACGACCACTGCAATGGTATTCGATGTGTTGTTTATAACGAGGTCATTTACGCAAGTCGAGTGGCACTCGGGTTCATGGGTCAGATGTGATTTACAGATGGTCATGTGTGACCTATGTTGTTGATGGGGTTATAGGAGGTTGTATGTGGACGGGTCGAGCTCAGCGGGGGTTACAAGTGGCCAGGAGACGTTACCTCCTGCAGGTGTCCAGCATCGCGCAGGCCTCCCCAGTGTTGTCGTTCAAATCCACCATGGGCATGACCCACTGGCCTTTGAACTTCTTCGAGGGGCACCGTCCCAGCTGACAGTCCTGGCAGAAGAAGGAGAGGAGAAGAAACAAAAAAAAAAACAGTTCATTTTGGAGAATCTTCTTCGCTGACTGCTGTCAGGGGAGGGATTATATACCGGCAGTATCAGAAGAGGGAGAATATATTCATCTTTTCATGTGGTGAACGTACTCTGACCTCCAGAGAGGCACTGGATTCTTTCCTTTACGGTATAAGGACGAATTTTCTTTATCTCAAGGAGGACTCGAAGGCCCAGAGGGTATCTGAGGTGCTTTACAAGCCCTATCGTCCAAGGGGCCCCGCTGGTCGCCCGGGCGGGGCAGGTGAGATAAGGTATCTGGGAGAGGGATGGAAGGAGGAGGATGAGAGGCCAGATAAGGTATCTGGAAGAGGGATGGAAGGAGGAGGATAAGAGGACAGATAAGGTATCTGGGAGAGGGATAGGAGGAGGAGGATAAGAGGCCAGATAAGGTATCTGGGAGAGGGATAGGAGGAGGAGGAGGATAAGAGGCTAGATAAGGTATCAGAAAGAGGGATAGGAGGAGGAGGATAAGAGGCAAGGGATCCAACACTCACTTGGATGCTCGGGTAGTCCAGGGTGTAGGGCCACAGGGCACCCTTGGGGTTGGCGCCGTGCCAGTTGGTGTACTCCAGTGTGGGCCAGGAGGAGTCGTAGGTAAGGCCCGCCTCGCTCAGGGCCGTGAACATCTCGTTACCTCCCACCTCCAGGAAGGGCGCGCGCCAACCCTATCTCAGAACAGCACCACAATGAGATAAGCTGCCCCTCCTCATGGCTCCGTGTACATGTGTGTGTGTGTGTGTGTGTGTGTATGTGTGTGCGTGTACCTCTGTACACACGCACTAGGTACCCATTCATCGTCCAGCCCCAGAGGGGTTATCTGGGAGAGCCAGGTAAACCCACCCCGTCCGGGATTCGAACTGGGACCGTTCGATTGGTGTACTCCATCGCTAGCCACTGGCCTATGGGGACCCAAGTGTGCATGTGTGTGTGTGTGTGTGTGTGTGTGTGTGTGTGTGTGTGTGTGTGATCAAATTGTTGTCACTGTATGGCTATTACTATATGGTTATTACTAATGAACTGTTGTCACAATTAATCATGTCAGTGCTCGTGTTCTTTGTTGTAACTACCGTTGTTAGTGTTGCTGTTGTCTCGCCTGTTGTCAGCATTACTGGTGGTAATGTTGTTGTCAGCAGTACTGGTGTTAATGTTGTCAGCAGCACTGGTGGTAATGTTTTCAGCAGTACTGGTATTGCTGTAGTCAGCAGTACTGGTATTGCTGTTGTCAGCAGTACTGGTGTTGCCGTTGCCAGCAGTACTGGTATTGCTGTTGTCAGCAGTACTGGTGGTATTGCTGTTGTGAGCAGCACAGGTATTGCTGTTGTCAGCGGCACTGGTGGTATTGCTGTTGTCAGCAGTACTGGTGGTATTGCTGTTGTCAGCAGTACTGGTGGTATTGCTGTTGTCAGCAGTACTGGTATTGCTGTTGTCAGCAGCATTGGTATTGCTGTTGTCAGCAGCACTGGTATTGCTGTTGTCAGCAGTACTTGTATTGCTGATGTCAGCAGTACTGGTATTGCTGTTTTCAGCAGTACTTGTGGTATTGCTGTTGTCAGCAGCACTGGTATTGCTGTTGTTAACAGTACTGTTATTGCTGTTGTCAGCAGGAATGGTATTGCTGTTGTCAGCAGTACTGGTGTTGCTGTTGTCAGCAGTACTGGTATTGCTGTTGTCAGCAGTGCTGTTATTGCTGTTGTAAGCAATACTGATAGGTATTACCGTTGTCAGCAGCACTGGTATTGCTGTTGTCAGCAGTACAGGTATTGCTGGTGTCAGCAGTACTGGTATTGCTGTTGTCAGTGGTACTGTTGGTATTGCTGTTGTCAGCAGTACAGGTATTGCTGTTGTCAGCAGTACAGGTATTGCTGTTGTCAGCAGTACTGGTGGTATTGCTGTTGTCAGCAGTACTGTTATTGCTGTTGTCAGCAGTGCTGGTATTGCTGTTGTCAGTAGTAATGGTGGTATTACTGTTGTTAGCAGTACTTGTAGTATTGTTGATGTCAGCAGTACTGGCATTGTTGTTGTCAGCAATACTGGTAGTATTGCTGTTGTCAGCAGTACTGGTATTGCTGTTGTCAGTGATACTGGTTTGCTGTTGTCAGCATTACTGGTATTGCTGTTGACAGCAGTACTAGTATTGCTGTTGTCAGCAGTGCTGGTATTGCTATTGTTAGCAATACTGGTATTGCTAACTGGTGGTATTGCTGTTGTCAGCAGTACTGGTATTGCTATTGTCAGTAGTACTGGTGGTATTGTTGTTGTCAGCAGCACTGGTATTGCTGTTGTCAGCAATACTGATGGTGTTGCCGTTGTCAGCAGTATTGGCGGTATTGCCGTTGTTAGCAGTGCTGGTATTGTTGTCGTCAGCAGTACTGGTGGTATTGCTGTTGTCAGCAGTACTGGTGGTATTGCTGTTGTCAGCATTACTGGTATTGCTGTTGTCAGCAGTATTGGTATTGCTGTTGTCAGTAGTACTGGTATTGCAGTTTCAGTAGTACTAATGGTATTTCTGTTTTCAGCATTACTGTTGGTATTGCTGTTGTCAGCAGTACTGGTATTGCTGTTGACAGCAGTACTATTGGTATTAATGTAGTCAGCAGTACTGGTGGTATTGTTGTTGTTAGCAGTACTGGTATTGCTGTTGTCAGCAGTACTGGCATTGCTGTTGTCAGCGGTACTGATATTGCTGCTTTGCTGTTGTCAGCAGTCCTGGTATTGCTGTTGATAGTAGTACTGGTGGTATTGCTGTTGTCAGCAATACTGGTAGTATTGTCAGCAGCACTGGTGGTAATGCTGTTGTCAGCAGTACTGGTATTGCTCTTGTCAGTGGTACTGGTTTGCTGTTGTCAGCATTACTGGTATTGCTATCAGCAGTACTGGTGTTGCTGTTGTCAGCGGTATTAGTATTGCTGTTGTCAACAATACTGTTGCTGTTGTCAGTAGTACTAGTGGTATTGCTGTTGTCAGCAGTACTGGTATTGCTGTTGTCAGCAGTACTCGTGGTATTACTATTGTCAACAGTACTGGTGGTATTGCTGTTGTCAGCAGTACTGGTATTGCTGTTGTCAGCAGTACTGGTATTGCTGTTGTCAGAAGTGCTTTCATTGCTGTTGTCAGCAGTACTGATGGTATTGCTGTTGTCAGCTGTATTGGTGTTATTGCTGTGTCAGCAGTACTGGTGGTATTGTAGTTGTCAGCAGTACTGGTATTGCTGTGTTCAGCAGTACTCCTGGTATTGCTGTTGTCAGCACTACTGGTATTGCTGTTGTCAGCAGTACTGGTGTTGCTGTTGTCAGTAGTACTGGTATTGCTGTTGTCAGCAGTACTATTAGTATTACTGTAGTCAGCAGTACTGATGGTATTGCTGTTGTCAGCAGTACTGGTATTGCTGTTGTCAGCGGTACTAATATTGTTGTTGTCAGCAGTACTGTTATTGCTTTTGTCAGCAGTCCTTGTATTGCTGTTGACAGTAGTACTGGTGGTATTGCTGTTGTCAGCAGTACTGATAGTATTGTTGTTGTTAGCTGTACTGGTGGTAATGCTGTTGTCAGCAGTACTGGTATTGCTGTTGTTAGTGGTACTGGTTTGCTGTTGTCAGCGGTACTAACATTGCTGTTGTCAACAATAGTGGTATTGCTATTGTCAGTAGCACTGGTGGTATTGCTGTCGTCAGCAGTACTGGTATTGCTGTTGTCAGCAGTACTGGTATTGCTGTTGTCAGCAGTACTCGTAGTATTACTATTGTCAACAGTACTTGCGGTATTGCTGATGTCAGCAGTACTGGTATTGCTGTTGTCAGCAGTACTGGTGGTATTGCTGTTGTCAGCATTACTGGTAGTGCTGTTGTCAGCAGCACTGGTATTGCTGTTGTCAGTAGTACTGGTATTGCTGTTGTCAGTAGTACTAATGGTATTTCTGTTGTCAGCATTACTGGTGGTATTGCTGTTGTCAGCAGTACTGGTATTGCTGTTGACAGCAGTACTATTGGTATTACTGTAGTCAGCAGTACTGGTGTTATTGCTGTTGTCAGCAGTACTGGTGGTAATGCTGTTATCAGCAGTACTGGTATTGTTGTCAGCGGTACTGATATTGCTGTTGTCAGCAGTATTCTTATTGCTGTTGTCAGCTGTCCTGGTATTGCTGTTGACAGCAGTACTGCTGGTATTGCTGTTGTCAGCAATACTGGCAGTATTGTTGTTGTCAGCAGTACTGGTGGTAATGCTGTTGTCAGCAGTACTGGTATTGCTGTTGTCAATGGTACTGGTTTGCTGTTGTCAGCATTACTGGTATTGCTGTCAGCCTTACTGGTGTTGCTGTTGTCAGCCGTTTTAGTATTGCTGTTGTCAGCAATACTGGTGTTGCTGTTGTCAGTAGTACTGGTGGTATTGCTGTTGTCAGCAGTACTGGCATTGCTGTTGTCAGCAGTACTCGTGGTATTACTATTGTCAACAGTACTGGTGGTATTGCTGTTGTCAGCAGTACTGGTATTGCTGTTGTCAGGAGTGCTTTCATTGCTGTTGTCAGCAGTACTGATGGTATTGCTGTTGTCAGCAGTATTGGTGTTATTGCTATGTCAGCAGTACTGGTGGTATTGCTGTTGTCAGCAGTACTGGTATTGATGTGTTCAGCAGTACTCCTGGTATTGCTGTTGTCAGCATTAGTGGTATTGCTGTTGTCAGAAGTACTGGTGTTGCTGTTGTCAGCAGTACTAGTGTTGCTGTTGTCAGCAGTACTAATTGTATTTGTTGTCAGCATTACTGGTGGTATTGCTGTTGTCAGCAGTACTGGTATTGCTGTTGTCAGCAGTACTGGTGTATTGCTGTTGTCAGCATTAATGTCACTGGTGTTATCAGCAGTACTGGTATTGCTGTTGTCAGCTGTACTGGTGGTATTGCTTTTGTCAATAGTACTGGAATTGCTGTTGTCAGCAGTACTGGTATTGCTGTTGTTAGCAGTCCTGGTGTTGCTGTGTCAGCAGTGCTGGTGGTATTGCTGTTATCAGCGGTACTGATATTGCTGTTGTCAGCAGTATTGGTGGTATTGCTGTTGTCAACAGTACTGGTGGTATTGCTGTTATCATCAGTACTGGTATTGCTGTTGCCAGCTGTACTGGTGGTAATGCTGGTGTACTTCCATACAGTCGTCGTTAGTACTGGTGTACTTCCATACAGTCGTCGTCAGTACTGGTGTACTTCCCTACAGTCGTCGTCAGTACTGGTGTACTTCCCTACAGTCGTCGTCAGTGCTGGTGTGCTTCCCTACAGTCGTCGTCAGTACCGGTGAACTTCCCTTCAGTCGTCGTCAGTGCTGGTGTACTTCCTTACAGTCATAGTCAGTACTGATGTACTTCCCTTCAGTCGTCGTCAGTATTGATATACTTTCCTAATGTCGTCGTCAGTACTGATGTACTTCCTTTTAGTCGTCGTCAGTACTGATATTCTTTCCTAATGTCGTCGTCAATGCTGGTATACTTCCCTACAGTCGTCGTCAGTGCTGGTGTACTTCCCTACAATCGTCGTCATTACCGGAGTGCTTCCACATAGTCGTCGTCAGTGCAAGTGTACTTCCCTACAGTCGTCGTCAGTGCTGGTGTACTTCCTTACGGTCGTAGTCAGTACTGATGTGCTTCCCTTCAGTCGTCGTCAGTACTGATATACTTTCCTAATGTCGTCGTCAGTACTGGTGTACTTCCCCACACTCGTCGTCAATGCCGGTGTACTTCCATACAGTCGTCGTCAGTACTGGTGTACTTCCCTACAGTCGTCGTCAGTGCTGGTATATTTCTCTACAGTCGTCGTCAGTACTGGTGTACTTCACTACAGTCATCGTCAGTCTTGGTGTACTTCCCAACACGTCAGCACTGATGTACTTTCCTACAGTCGTCGTCATTACTAGTGTACTTCCCTACAGTCGTTGTCAGTACTAGTGTACTTCCCTATAGTCGTCGTCAGTACTGGTGTACCTCCCTACAGTCTTCGTCAATACTGGTGTACTTCCCTACAGTCTTCGTCAGTGCTCGTGTACTTCCCTACAGTCGTCAGTACTGGTGTACTTCCCTAGTCGTCGTTAGTACTGATGTACTTCCTTACAGTCGTCTTCAGTACTGGTATACTTCCCCACAGTCGTCAGTACTGGTGTACTTCCCTACTGTCGTCGTCAGTACTGATGTACTTCCCTACAGTCGTCAGTACTGGTATACTTCCCTACAGTCGTCGTCAGTACTGGTGTACTTCCTGCAATCGTACTGATGTACTTCCCTACTGTCGGCGTCAGTGCAGGTGTACTTTCCTACAGTAGTCAGTACTGGTGTACTCCCTACAGTCAACGTCAGTAATGGTGTACTTCCTTACAGTCGTCAGTATTGGTGTACTTCCCTACTGTCGTCGTCACAATTGATGTACTTTCCTACAGTCGTCGTCAGTACTGGTGTACTTCCTTACTGTCGTCGTCAGTGCAGGTGTACTTTCCTACATTGTCAGTACTGGTGTACTTCCCTACAGTCGTCGTCAGTATTGGTGTACTTCCTCATAGTCGTCGTCAGTACTGGTGTACCTCCCTACAGTCGTCGTCAGTACTGATGTACTTCCCTGCAGTCGTCGTCAGTACTGGTGTGCTTCCCTACAGTCGTCAGTATTGGTATACTTTCCTACTGTCGTCGTCATTATTGATGTGCTTTCCTACACTCGTCGTCAGTACTGGTGTACTTCTCTACTGTCGTCATCAGTGCAGGTGTACTTCCCTACAGTCGTCGTCAGTACTGGTGTACCTCCATACAGTCATCGTCAGTACTGATGTACTTCCCTGCAGTCGTCAGTACTGGTGTACTTCCCTACAGTCGTCGTCAGTACTGGTGTACTTTCCTACAGTCGTCAGTATTGGTGTACTTTCCTACTGTCGTCATAATTGATGTACTCTCCTAGAGTCGTCATCAGTACTGGTGTACTTCCCTACTGCCGTCGTCAGTGCAGGTGTACTTCCCTACAGTCGTCGTCAGTACTGATGTATTTCCCTGCAGTCGTCGTCAGTACTGGTGTGCTTCCCTACAGTCGTCGTCAGAACTGGTGTACTTCCCTACAGTCGTCGTCAGTACCGGTGTACTTCCTTACAGTCTTCAGTGCGGGTGTACTTCCCTACAGTCGTCGTCAGTGCTGGTGTACTTCCTTACAGTCATCGTCACTGCTAGTGTACTTTCCTACAGTCGTCGTCAGTGCTGGTATACTTCCCTACAGTCGTTGTCAGTACCGGTGTACTTTCCTACAGTCGTCGTCAGTGCTGGTGTCCTTTCCTACAGTCGTCGTCAGTACTGGTGTACTTTCCTACAGTCGTCGTCAGTGCGGGTGTATTTCCCTACAGTCGTTGTCAGTGCTGGTGTACTTTCCTACAGTCGTCGTCAGTACCGGTGTACTTCTTACAGTCGTCATCAATGCTGGTGTACTTCCCTATAATCGTCGTCAGTACTGGAGTTCTTCACTATTGTCGTCGTCAGTACCGGTGTCCTTACCTACAGTCGTCAGTACTGGTGTATATTCCTACAGTCGTCGTCAGTTCTGGTGTACTTTACTACAGTCGTCGTCAGTGCTGGTGTACTTTCCTATAGTCGTCGTCAGTGTGAGTGTACTTCCCTACAGTCGTCAGTACCGGTGTACTTTCCTACATTCGTAGTCAGTGCTGGTGTACTTTCCTACAGTCGTCGTCAGTACTGGTGTACTTTCCTAGTCGTCGTTAGTGTGGGTGTACTTCTCTACAGTCGTTGTCAGTGCTGGTGTACTTCCCTACAGTCGTCGTCAGTGCTGGTTTGCTTCCCTACAGTCGTCGTCAGTACCGGTGTACTTCTTACAGTCGTCAGCAGTGCTGGTGTACTTCCCTACAGTCTTCGGCAGTGCTGGAGTTCTTCACTACTGTCGGCCTCCGTGCTGGTGTACTTTCCTACAGTCGTCGTCAGTGCTGGTGTACTTTCCTACAGTCGTCGTCAGTACCGGTGAACTTCCCTACAGTCGTCGTCAGTACAGGTGTACTTCCCTACAGTCGTAGTCAGTACCTGTGTACTTCCCTACTGTCGTCGTCAGTGCAGGTGTACTTCCCTACAGTCGTCAGTACTGAAGTACTTCCTTTTCTGTCTTCGTCAGTACTGGTGTACTTCCCTACTGTCGTCGGCAGTTCTGATGTACTTCCCTATATTCGTCGTCAGTGCTGGTGTACTTTCCTTTAGTCGTTGTCAGTACAGGTGTACTTTCCTACAGTCGTCGTCAGTACTGGTGTACTTTACTACACTCGTCGTCAGTACTGGTGTTCTTTCCTACAGTCGTCGTCAGTACTGGAGTTCTTCACTACTGTCGTCGTCAGTGCTGGTGTACTTTCCTACAGTCGTCGTCAGTGCTGGTGTACTCGTACAGTCGTCGTCAGTACCGTTGTGCTTCCGTACAGTCGTCATCAGTACTGGTTTACTTCCCTACAGTCGTAGTCAGTACCTGTGTACTTCCCTACTGTCGTCGTCAGTGCAGATGTACTTCCCTACAGTCGTCAGTACTGGAGTGCTTCCTTTTCTGTCGTCGTCAGTACTGGTGTACTTCCCTACTGTCGTCGGCAGTGCTGATGTACTTCCCTAAAGTCGTCAGTGCAGGTGTACTTTCCTTTAGTCGTTGTCAGTACCGGTGTACTTTCCTACAGTCTTCGTCAGTGCTGGTGTACTTTCCAACAGTCGTCGTCAGTACTGGTGTACTTTCCTACAGTCGTTATTGCGGGTGTACTTCCCTACAGTTGTTGTCAGTGCTGGTGTACTTCCCTACAGTCGTCGTCAGTGATGGTGTACTTTCCTACAGTCGTCGTCAGTGGTGGTATACTTCCCTACAATCGTCGTCAGTGCTGGTGTACTTCCCTACAGTAGTCGTCAGTACTGATGTACTCCCATACAGTCGTCGTCAGTGCGTGTGTACTTCCCTACAGTCGTCATCAGTGCTGGTGTACTTTCTTACAGTCGTAGTCAGTACTGGTGTACTTTCCTACAGTCGTCGTCAGTGCGGGTGTACTTCCCTACAGTCGTCGTCAGTACCAGTGTACTTCCCTACAGTCGTCGTCAGCGCTGGTGTACTTCCTTACAGTCGTAGTCAGTACTGGTGTACTTTCCTACACTCGTCAGTTCGGGTGTACTTCCCTACAGTCGTCGTCAGTGCGGGTGTACTTCCCTACAGTCGTCGTCAGTACTGATATACTTCCCTGCAGTAGTCGTCAGTGCTGGTGTACTTTCCTACAGTCGTCGTCAGTACCAGTGTACTTCCCTACAGTCGTCATCAGTGCTGGTGTACTTCCCTACAGTCGTCGTCAGTACTGATGTACTTCCCTACAGTCGTCGTCAGTGCGTGTGTACTTCCCTACATTCGGCGTCAGTGCTGGTGTACTTTCTTACAGTCGTTGTCAGTACTGGTGTACTTTCCTACAGTCGTCAGTGCGGGTGTACTTCCCTACAGTCGTCGTCAATGCTGGTGTACTTCCCTACAGTAGTCGTCAGTGCTGGTGTACTTCCCTACAGTCGTCGTCAGTACTGATGTACTTCCCTACAGTCGTCGTCAGTGCGTGTGTACTTCCCTACATTCGTCGTCAGTGCTGGTGTACTTTCTTTCAGTCGTTGTCAGTACTGGTGTACTTTCCTACAGTCGTCAGTGCGGGTGTACTTCCCTACAGTCGTCGTCAATGCTGGTGTACTTCCCTACGGCAGTCGTCAGTGCTGCTGTACTTTCCTAGAGTCGTCGTCAGTACCGGTGTACTTTCCTACAGTCGTCGTCAGTACCAGTGTACTTCCCTACAGTCGTCATCAGTGCTGGTGTACTTCCCTACAGTCGTCGTCAGTACTGATGTACTTCCCTACAGTCGTCGTCAGTGCGTGTGTACTTCCCTACAGTCGTCGTCAGTGCTGGTGTACTTTCTTACAGTCGTTGTCAGTACTGGTGTACTTTCCCACAGTAGTCGTCAATGCTGGTGTACTTCCCTACAGTCGTCGTTTGTACTGATATACTTCCCTACAGTAGTCGTCAGTGCTGGTGTACTTTCCTAGAGTCGTCGTCAGTACCGGTGTACTTCTCTACAGTCGTCGTCAGTGCGGGTGTACTTCCCTACAGTCGTCGTTAGTACTGATGTACTTCCCTACAGTCTTCCTCAGTGCGTGTGTACTTCCCTACAGTCGTCGTCAGTGCTGGTGTACTGTCTTACAGTCGTAGTCAGTACTGGTGTACTTTCCTACAGTCGTCGTCAGTGCGGGTGTACTTCCCGACAGTCGTCATCAGTGCGGGTATACTTCCCTACAGTCGTCGTCAGTACTGATATACTTCCCCACAGTAGTCGTCAGTGCGGGTGTACTTCCCTACAGTCGTCGTCAATGCAGGTGTGCATCCCTACAGTCGTCGTCAGTACTGATGTACTTCCCTACAGTCGTCGTCAGTACAGGTGTACATCCCTACTGTCGTGTGTGTGTGTGTGTGTATGTGTGTGTGTGTGTGTGTGTGTGTGTGTGTGTGTGTGTGTGTGTGTGTGTGTGTGTGTGTGTGTGTGTGTGTGTGTGTGTGTGTGTGTGTGTGTGTGTGTTGGTCGTACCTTGAGGTCGTTCCTGGGGATTTTGGCGTTCTCGACGATGATATCTCTGACGTCATCCATCTCCCGCTGCCAGACGCTCTCGTTGGCCGGACGCCAGTAGTTCTGGACGTCGCTCTTGTGTCTGGTGGGCGGGGGAGGTGTGTCCTTCGTCAGTGATGGGTTTCGGGGGGGGGGGGGGGGGACATATGGGTAGGGGGCTGGTCGGTGGGGCGTTTGAGTGAAGGTAGATTAGTTGAGGTGGGACTGGTAGACGTGGGAGGGAGGAGAAAGATGACCTGGTCGAAGAGGTTTAGCACCTGGCAGGTGTATGAGGGTGTACATGACCTCTGCAAACAGGTGTTGACCTCATAGAAGGGTCATCTATCTGGTCCGCATCTATCATTAAGCTGGGACGAAATGTGAAATATTGGGTCAAAATGGGATGGGATTCTAGTGGCAGGTAACTCAACACTCAGACGGTAAAGTTATCCCGAATCTATAGTGGGATTATGAGCCAGAGATACGCAGTGGGAAGCCAGCAGCTCACGAGCAGTGGTGGCCCACCGTAATCTGTAGCTGGGTAGTGTTGGACCCTTGTGGAGTGAGAGGTCCATTGAACCTTGCCGGAGGTGACTTGTCACTCGTGGCCACATGCAGGCGGAGCCCGGTAAAACACACACACACACACGCACACACGCACACACACACACACACACACACACACACACACACACACACACACACACACATTTGAATATAACTGTTTATTCAACATTCTTCAATTACTTGTTGATATTCTCAACTTCTCTAACAATTTCCTTATACTGCTCACCTTTTCACCCAAGATTAAGCAGCCATGGTGACATTACTTACTTTTGATACAGACCCACCTTCACCTAGAAGCACCACTCACCCTCATCTCCTCTTACTCGCAACCACACCTCACTCTCGAAAGTGCCATCCTCAGCTCTACCAACCACATCATGTGCTTTCTCCAGACCCATGAAAATGCCACTTGCAGCTTCCTCACTGGAGTCTGTACGCTTTTTACTGTCCTGTACACCACACACACACACACACACACACACACACACACACACACACACACACACACTATTAGATCACACTTCTTGATCTGTGGTCCCTCTCGATGGACGTAAATGGCTTCCTGAGAGGTGCAGGGGCGCCATAGAGAGGGCTTCTGAGACGGGAAGGTGAAGGCATATGTTCATATATATGAAATATAAAGATACTAACCAAATATGATGTATCTCTCCGTTACACTTCGACATACGACAAAAATTACACCAAAGCTCTGGTCATATGAGACTCCTTGAACAGTGTAGATAAACAGTTGATGGTAGAGCAGTTAAATGAGCCACTACTGGGGAATCAGGCAGTCAGAACTGACGTGAATGTGACAATGAGACCAAGAATGAAGCAATTAGAGTGGTTGATACCGTGAAGGCTGATTATGAACCACTGAGACGGAATGAATCAATGAGACGTGCAGTGAAGCAGATGAGGACTCACGTGACGGAGTGGAGCGCGATCTCGTGTCCGAGACGATGCAGCTCGTTGACCATGGAGTAGTTGGTGTAGAGATGAGACACGAAGAAGGTCATGGTGATACGGCACTTGTTCGGGTTCTTGATGTTCTTGAAGCGCAGGTAGAAATCGTAGTTGTCCTTGGTGATGGCGTCGTCGAAGGAGAGCACCACGAACTGCGGCACCTGCTCAAGCGGGATGTCGCCGGGGTGGTGGACCGAGCCACACAGGCAGTCAGGCAAGAAGCAGTTCTCATCCTGTTTACATTCCTCAGGTTCCTCCTTGTCCTACGAAGAAGGAAAAGGCTCTGTATCAGAGGGCGCGGCCGCTGGGGCACGTCACAGTAACCAGCAGGTTAGGGTAGTGAAATGGGAGACGATCACAGCGAAGATGTTGGAGGTCTTTTGTCTGGCTTCAACCCTCAGGGTGGAGATAGGGAGGTCTTCGAGTCGGGGAAAGTGAAGGGGAGTAGGGAGGCGACGTACGCATCAGTGGCCTTACCTGAGTGACCTCAGCAGGGGCAGAGAAAGCAGGGGTAGTAATGGCGAGCAGTGCCACCAGAGCCAGTAGCAGCGGGGAACCTTCAGACGTCCACATCTTACGAGGGAACATCGACCACTGGGACAGAGGAGGGCTGAGGTCGCCTTTATATACCTTATTGGGGCCTTGGGGGGGGGGGGGGGGGGGGGGGGTGGAGTTTAGTTGCCTAATCTGGATCTTGATAAGCTCGAGGGGTTTTTCACCATTACGATAAGTGCTTCGAGGAACAACTGCATATACCCATTGCCTCATCTCTGTGTACAGTTTCCCCGAGGATGACCATGTCTTAGGTAATGAGAGGCGAATTTAGACGCGCCAATTTCAAAGCCATTTCTCTGAGCACGAGTAGGCTCTTCCACTGGCATACATGTAATGACAGAGAGCATTTTAGTGCCACATTTAATTGATGGCTCACGTGAACGATGTTTCTTGGCTGGGCCAAAGGTAAACAGCATGGAAAACGTTTCCGAACGTTTGTTGTCAGGTGTATTAACGTTTCACGAATCCCTCGCAGGTGTCCGTCAGGTTCACATGTGTCCTGTACACATCAAGTCCGCTCGACCCACCCTGGAAGATTCGGCGTCTCGCCTCGAACTCCAGCCTGTCCATCGCTGAGGAAGAATATGACACCATCATCTGCCATGAGGATATAGTGAGGCTACACCATTCCCCGTGAGGATATAGTGAGGCTACACCATTCCCCGTGAGGATATAGTGAAGCTACACCATTCCCCGTGAGGATATAGTGAGGCTACACCATTCCCCGTGAGGATATAGTGAGGCTACACCATTCCCCGTGAGGATATAGTGAAGCTACACCATTCCCCATGAGGATATAGTGAAGCTACACCATTCCCCGTTAGGATATAGTGAGGCTACACCATTCCCCGTGAGGATATAGTGAGGCTACACCATTCCCCGTGAGGATATAGTGAGGCTACACCATTCCCCGTGAAGATATAGTGAGGCTACATCATTCCCCGTGAGGATATAGTGAGGCTACACCATTCCCCGTGAGGATATAGTGAAGCTACACCATTCCCCATGAGGATATAGTGAGGCTACACCATTCTCCATGAGGATATAGTGAGGCTACACCATTCCCCGTGAGGATATAGTGAGGCTACACCATTCCCCGTGAGGATATAGTGAGGCTACATCATTCCCCGTGAGGATATAGTGAGGCTACACCATTCCCCGTGAGGATATAGTGAGGCTACACCATTCCCCGTGAGGATATAGTAAGGCTACACCATTCTCCATGAGGATATAGTGAGGCTACACCAATCCCCGTGAGGATATAGTGAGGCTACACAATTCTCCGTGAGGATATATTGAGGCTACACCATTCTCCATGAGGATATAGTGAGGCTACACCATTCCCCGTGAGGATATAGTGAGGCTACACAATTCTCCATGAGGATATAGTGAGGCTACACCATTCTTCATGAGGATATAGTGAGGCTACACCATTTCCCGTGAGGATATAGTGAGGCTACACCATTTCCCGTGAATATAAAGTGAGGCTACATCATTCTCCATGAGGATATAGTGAGGCTACACCATTCCCCGTGAGTATATAGTGAGGCTACACCTTTCCACATGAGGATACAGTGAGGCTACACCTTTCCCCGTGAGGATATAGTGAGGCTACACCATTCTCCGTGAGGATATAGTGAGGCTACACCATTCTCCATGAGGATATAGTGAGGCTACACCATTCTCCATGAGGATATAGTGAGGCTACACCATTCCCCGTGAGGATATAGTGAGGCTACACCATTCTCCATGAGGATATAGTGAGGCTACACCATTCCCCATGAGGATATAGTGAGGCTACACCATTTTCCATGAGGATATAGTGAGGCTACACCATTCCCCGTGAGGATATAGTGAGGCTACACCATTCTCCATGAGGATATAGTGAGGCTACACCATTCCCAATGAGGATATAGTGAGGCTACACCATTCTCCGTTAGGACATAGTGAGGCTACACCATTCCCCGTGAGGATATAGTGAGGCTTCATCATCCCCCGTTAGAATATAGTGAGGCTACACCATTCCAAGTGAGGATATAGTGGTACTACACCATTCCCCGTTAGGATATAGTGAGGCTACACCATTCCCCGTTAGGATATAGTGAGGCTACACCTTTCCCCATGAGGATATAGTGAAGCTACACCTTTCCCCATGAGGATATGGTGAGGCTACACCATTCTCCGTGAGGATATAGTGAGGCTACACAATTCTCCATGAGGATATAGTGAGGCTACACCGTTCTCCATGAGGATATAGTGAGGCTACACCATTCCCCGTGAGGATATAGTGAGGCTACACCATTCTCCGTCAGGATATAGTAAGGCTACACCATTTCCCGTGAGGATATAGTGAGGCTACACCATTCCCCGTGAGGATATAGTGAGGCTATACCATTCTCCGTTAGGATATAGTGAGGCTACACCATTCCCCGTGAGGATACAGTGAGGCTACACCTTTCCCCATGAGGATATAGTGAGGCTACACCATTCCCCATGAGGATATAGTGAAGCTACACCATTCTCCGTGAGGATATAGTGAGGCTATACCATTCTCCATGAGGATAAAGTGAGGCTACACCATTCTCCGTGAGGATATAGAGAGGCTACACCATTCTCCATGAGGATATAGTGAGGTTACACCATTCTCCATGAGGATATAGTGAGGATACACCATTCCCCATGAGGATATAGTGAGGCTACACCATTCTCCATGAGGATATAGTGAGGCTACACCTTTCCCCATGAGGATATAGTGAGGCTACACCTTTTCCCATGAGGATATAGTGAAGCTACACCATTCCCCGTGAGGATATAGTGAGGCTATACCATTCTCCATGAGGATATAGTGAGGCTACACCATTCTCCGTGAGGATATAGAGAGGCTACACCATTCTCCATGAGGATATAGTGAGGTTACACCATTCTCCATGAGGATATAGTGAAGCTACACCATTCCCCATGAGGATATAGTGAGGCTACACCATTCTCCATGAGGATATAGTGAGGCTACACCTTTCCCCATGAGGTATAGTGAGGCTACACCATTTTCCATGAGGATATAGTGAGGCTACACCAATCCCCGTGAGGATATAGTGAGGCTACACCATTCTCCATGAGGCTATACTGAGGCTACACCATTTCCCATGAGGATATAGTGAGGCTACACCATTCTTCGTTAGGACAAAGTGAGGCTACACCATTCCCCGTTAGAATATAGTGAGGCTACACCATTCCCCATGAGGATATAGTGAGGATACACCATTCTCCGTTAGGATATAGTGAGGCTACACCATTCCCCGTGAGGATATAGTGAGGCTACACCATTCTCCGTTAGGATATAGTGAGGCTACACCATTCCCCGTTAGAATATAGTGAGGCTACACCATTCCCCATGAGGATATAGTGAGACTACACCATTCCCCGTTAGGATATAGTGAGGCTACACCATTCCCCGTTAGGATATAGTGAGGCTACACCATTCCCCGTTAGGATATAGTGAGGCTGCGCCATTCCCCGTGAGGATATAGTGAGGCTACACCATTTCCCGTGAAGATATAGTGAGGCTACACCATTCTCCGTGAGGATATAGTGAGGCTACACCATTCCCCGTGAGGATATAGTGAGGCTACACCATTTTCAGTGAGGATATAGTGAGGCTACACCATTCCCCGTTAGAATATAGTGAGGCTACACCATTCCCCATGAGGATATAGTGAGACTACACCATTCCCCGTTAGGATATAGTGAGGCTACACCATTCCCCGTTAGGATATAGTGAGGCTACACCATTCCCCGTTAGGATATAGTGAGGCTGCGCCATTCCCCGTGAGGATATAGTGAGGCTACACAATTTCCCGTGAAGATATAGTGAGGCTACACCATTCTCCGTGAAGATATAGTGAGGCTACACCATTCCCCGTGAGGATATAGTGAGGCTACACCATTTTCAGTGAGGATATAGTGAGGCTACACCATTCCCCACGAGGGTGTAGTGAGGCTACACCATTCCCCATGAAGAAATAGTTAGGCTACACCATTCCCCGTGAGGATATAGTGAGGCTACACCTTTCCCCATGAGGATATAGTGAGGCTACACCATTCCCCATGAGGATATAGAGGCTACACCATTCCCCATGAGGATATAGTGTGGCTACACCATTCCCCGTAAGGATATAGTGAGGCTACACCATTCCCCATGAGGATGTATTGAGGTACACCATTCCCCGTAAGGATATAGTGAGGCTACGCCGTTTCCCGTGAGGCTGTAGTGAGACTATACCATTCCCCGTGAAGATATAGTGAGGCTACACCATTTCCCGTGAGGATATAGTGAGGCTACACCATTCCCCATGAGGATATAGTGAAACTACACCATTCCCCGTGAGGACATAGTGAGGCTACACCATTGCCCATGAGGAGCATTGAAGCTCTACCAACCCTCATAAGGAACAATGAGGCTCTACCATCACCATGAGGAACGGTGAGGCTCTACCATCAGAATGAGGAACGGTGAGGCTTCACCTGATCCTATGATGAATGGAAAGGCTCCAGTACCCCATGAGAAACTATGAGGCTCCACCATCATCCTTATGAAGAAAATAGGGTTTCCACAATTCCCCATAGGGAGCAATATGGCTCCATTGTCCCCTTAAGGAACATTGAGGCTCCATCATCCCCCATAAGTAGCAGTGAGGCTTCACCATCCCCATAAGGAACAGTGAGTCTCCACCATCCCCCATAAGGAACAGTGAGTCTTTACCATCCCCATGAAAATAATCAAAGCACTACCTTACTTATGAGTAGCATTGAGGCTTTGCTATTCCTTGTGAGGAACACAGTATCTACCATCTCCCAATAGAAACAGAGAGGCTCCACCAATGAGGGTCAGTGAGGCTCCTCAATCCTGTGAAGGAGAAAGAGGCTCAACCATCCCCAATGGGATGACGAACAGTGAGGCTCCCTCATGTGGCTATGATCGGAAGACTCGTTTTATAGATAAATGAGATGGTAACAGACAGGGACGAGATGAAGAGGAGATGGAGTGAGTATTTTGAAGGACTGTTGAATGTGTTTGATGTTAGGATGGCTGATGTAGGGTGTTTGGGTCGGGGGTAGAATGGGAAGTGAGAGAATCATGCCAAGTGGTTTGGTGAAAAGAGAAGAAGTGATGAAAGTTTTGCGTAAGATGAAATGTGGCAAGACAGCGGGAATGGATGGCAGTCGCGTTGAATTTCTTAAGAAAGGTGGTGACTGTGTTGTTGACTGGTTAATTGGGATTTTCAGTTTGTGAATGGATCCTCTTCCACCAATAATCCAATGCATTCATACGCTGACGACTCAGCACTGCATTTATCCACATCCTTCAGTTCTGCTCCCTCTTCTCTCACTCGATATGCATCTCGTTTTGACACAGTCTCCTCAGTTGACTCATACTTGGGCAGGATATCTCAGTAGGGGTAGACGTAATCTAGTTAAGTTTATTGTCTCCGAGACCCAGTTTCTACCCATCTCTCTATAGAAAACCCCTCATAACTCTCGTTACTCTTTTGAAGGTTCTGTAATTCCACCTCTTAACTCAGTGAGCATACTTGATATTACTGTAACATCCATTCTTTCTCGGAAACCCCACATACGGGTATAGCTAAGTCTGCCTCTAAGAAACTGGGTGTCCTTTTTAAATGTCGAAACTTCTTTTCTCCTGAACAGTTGCTTCATTTATCCGACATTGATTCGTCCTTGTGTGGAGTACTGCTCTTACATCTGGGGTGTTTCTAGCTCTTGACAGAGTTGAGTCACAGGCGGTCTGATTTATAGTCTCCTAGGCTGACTTCCAGATTGGACCTCCTTGCCCTACGCTGCAATGTTGGTTCACTTTCTTTCTTCTATAGGTATTACTTTAGTTTTTGCTCCTAAGAGCTGGCTGCTTGTGTGTACCACCACTAGCTAGACCACGCAACACTCGGCACGCTGCTGCGTCACATGATTACTGTGTAGCCGTTGGCAACTCAAGGGTGGGCCGTAATGAAAACTGTTTTTTTCCCTACACCCTGAAGCTTTGGAACGCTCTACTCTCTCATGTCTTTCCCAATAACTGTAACCTGACACAATGTAAAAGAGGTTTTTCACGTCCAAAATTCGGAAATACTTTCCCTTGTTTCTTCTTTTTCCCTTTCATAATCCTCTATATTTCAGTTAAGGCCTGGCTTTAATGTTGACTTTTGTCCCTGATTGGAGCCTTTAGCATAAAAAGGAAGAATGTACAGAGCATCAGACTGGGGGGGAATAGTGTAATTTCAGTAATGGTAGAGGATGTAAGGATCAGATGTTTGCTCTGAAGAATATGTGATAAAATCTTAGAAGAAACAGATGGATTTGTAAATGGCCTTTATGGATGTGAAGAAAGTATATGCCAGGGTAAATAGAGTTGCCTTGTGGAAGGTGTTACGAATATATGCTGTGGGAGAAAGGCCATTAAAAGTAGTGATGAGCTTTTATCAAGAGAGTCAGGCCCGTGTGCAAGTAGTTAGAGAGGAGGGAGAGTGGTTCCAGGTAAAGGTCGGTCTGTGACAGGGGTGTGTAATGTCACCATGGCTGTTTAATCTGTTTAAGGATAGAGTGGTGAGGGAGGTAAATGCAAGAGTTTTGGAGAGAAGGGCAGGTATGCAGGTTTGTTGAGATGGGAGATGAGTAATTGTTGTTTACTGATGACGGCGCTGGTGGCAGAATCGAGTAAGAAATTGCAAAAGTTCGTATGTGAGTTTGGGAGAGTATTTGAAAGGAGAAAGTTATGAGTAAAGTGAGTAAAAGTTAGGTTATGAGCAATGCAGAGATAGAGGTTAGATATGGTGTCATTTTGAATGCAGAGAACGTGGATGAGTGTTTTAGATACCTAGAAATGGACGTGATAGTGAATGGAACCATGGAATCTGAGGCGATTCATTGGGTGGGTGAGGGGGCGAAGGTCCTCGAAGCACTAAGGAATAAATGGGAAGAGGGTCACTAACTGGGAGGGCGAAGATGAGTATGTTTGAAGTTATAGTGGATGCCAGGCATGAGAGTGTATGGAGGAAGATGGGATGTGTTGGATATGAAATGGCCGATGATGATGTTTGAGAGATGTGTGGTTATAAGAAGAGTGTGGCTGAGAGAGATAAAGAGGGTGTGTTGAAATGGTCTGGATTTATTGAGAAAATAAGTGAAGCGAGGTTGACAAAGAAGATATATGTGTCAGAAAGGGAGGATACAAGAAGAAAGTGACCGAATTAGAGATGGAAGGATAGACTGAACAAGATCTTGAGTGGTTGAGGCCTGAACATGCAGGAGGGTGAAAGGCGTGCATGGGATATAGTGAGTAGGAGCTGTGTAGTATACAGGGACCGACCTACTGTCACTGGACATCACTGCTAAAGATTGAATCTAAATGAATGAGGTCTTTTCTTCTTCTTTTTCTGGCGCTACCTCGCTCACGCGGGACACGGAAAACAGATGTGAAAGACAAGAAAGCACACAGTACCAAGAGTCAGTTTTTTACAGCATTTCATTCTCCGCAGAGCCTATACGAGTCTCTAAATACAGAAAGTCCATTGATATAGTGTCAAGTCTTCTTGCTGAACCTCCTGGTGCGTGTTACGAACCATTGATCACTTGCTGAGAGACACCTCGCTTACTTATAATAGGGTCTGTGTGTGTGTGTGTGTGTGTATGTATGTTGCTTGTGTTTTGTGATGTAAAGCCTATCGAAGAGAAATGATTATCATTACCAGTATTAGTAGTATTAGTATTACTTTATCATTATTTTTATAAGTATTATGATAATTATCATAATAATAATAATAATGATAATAATAATAATAATAATAATAATAATAATAATAATAATAATAATGATAATATTAATAATAATGATAATGAAAATTATTATTATTATTATTATTATCATTATTATTATTATTATTATTATTATTATTATTATTATCATTATTATTATTATTATTATTATTATCATTATCATTATTATTCATATTGTTATTTAGTTGTTTATGATTACCTTGCTACCTCCATTATTGATAAGAGTGTTATCAGCAGGGGTGATGGGCGGCTGTGTGGGTAATTGGACGAGTTAAGCTCTTGTGTGGAGACTTTTATGGCCGCCAGACACGGCCGCTTCAGGAACCTCCTCCTCCTCCTCCTGCTGCTGGGGGAACCCACGAAGACCCGGGCCGTCGGTACAAATCCCTACCTCCCCCGGGCCGTGACGTCACTCCGTCCGCCCAGTGGTTGCCGGGTCATGGTAATATATTACGTAGGAAACATGTTTGAACGGAATGTGTTCAGTGAAGCCGCCTCGGTCAGTCGCTCCAGCGTGTCGCGTTGGCAGACGACAATTATATCTTGACTGACGACGAAAAAGATATGGCGATTATCTGTGGTATCTCTGACAGTGATGAATGTGAGGGTGGGGGGGTGAGGGTGAGAGGGTTAACCTGGGTCTCGTGTGTGTGAGAGAGAGAGAGAGAGAGAGAGAGAGAGAGAGAGAGAGAGAGAGAGAGAGAGAGAGAGAGAGAGAGAGAGAGAGAGAGAGAGAGATAAGGGACATAAAGCTCTCTCCTGTCATTCAAAGGATGCTTATAACTTCCGAAATCTCTCTCTCTCTCTCTCTCTCTCTCTCTCTCTCTCTCTCTCTCTCTCTCTCTCTCTCTCTCTCTCTCTCTCTGTCTCCCAACATCAGGCTGTGACAAATTACGAGGGCGTAAGCCACACTGGATTAACGGCCAGTTTGGTCCTAAATCCCCTCGGGTAGGTCATGTGATCCTGGGGTTGGGGTGCTTATCACCCCAGCTGCTGATAACGCGGGGAGACCGAGGGGCCTCTCCGGACGGCGTGAAGTCGTCAACATCCAGGTCCAGGTGGCGGCGTCGGCTTGAGGAACGGGAGGGCACGAGAGAGAGAGAGAGAGAGAGAGAGAGAGAGAGAGAGAGAGAGAGAGAGAGAGAGAGAGAGAGAGAGAGAGAGAGAGAGAGAGAGCCATGTCCCCCGGCTCACCCATGGCCAGGATGCGACACTTTCCGTGGATGGTGTTGGTCGCGACCCCTGCTTCCTGCTGCTGGTGCTGCTTCAGTAGGGAGGAGGCGTGAAGTGTGCAGCCCATCGGACAATCAGTCATATGTGAGCCTCAGATTAGGGTTTTTTCCCCCTCAGTAACGTGTCAGGTATATGGGATTTCACCCAAGCATAGCTACAGCCATCAGGTCTCAGGACATTTTGTCTGTGTTGACGAAAAGTTCGTCTCATTATGGCATCATCTGGCGCTTCGTATGCCTAAATGGAAGATACGTGTAATGGATTCGAAATGGTGTACAATGTTATGATGGTCTTCTGTGGTCCCTGACCCTATTGAGGGAAGACTTCTGTGGTCTCTGATTCCATTGAAGGAGGTCTTCTGTGGCCTTTGACCCTCTGGTGGTGGTACAGGATGAGGGAGGACTTTGGCTCCTGACCCTATTGAGGGACGCCGTCTGTGACCAATGACCCTATTCTGAGAGGTCATCTGTTGTCCCTTTATCCTATTGAGGGAGATCGTCTGTGACCCCTGACCCTATTGAGGGAGGTCTTCTGAGGTCAAAAGGCAATGCACAGCACTAGTGATGGTCACCAGGCAACACACATCACTAGTGATGGTCAACAGGCAACACACAGCACTAGTGATGGTCAACAGGCAATACGCGGAACTAGTGATGGTCAAAAAGCAATACACAGCACTAGTGATGGTCAAAAAGCAATACACAGCACTAGTAATGGTCAAAAAACAACACACTGCAATAGTGATGGTCAACAACTATCACACAACATTAGTGATGGTCAACAGGCAACGTACGGCACTAGTGATGGTCAGTAGAAAACACAACACTAGTGATGGTCAACAGGCAACACACAACATTAGTGATGGTCAACAGGCAATATACGGCACTAGTGATGGTCAGTAGAAAACACAACACTAGTGATGGTCAACAGGCAACACACAACATTAGTGATGGTCAACAGGCAATATACGGCACTAGTGATGGTCAGTAGAAAACACAACACTAGTGATGGTCAACAGGCAACACACAGCACTAGTGATGGTCAACAGCCAGCACACAGCTCTAGTGATGGTCAAGAGACAACACAGCACTAGTGATGGTCAACAGGCAACACACAGTACTTGTGATGGTTAACAGACAACACACATCACTAGTGACGGTCAGCAGGCAACATACAACACTAGTGACGGTCAAACGTCAACACACAGCACTTGTGATGGTCAATACAAAGCACTAGTGACGGTCAACAGGCAACTCATAGCACTAGTGGTGGTCACCAGGCAACAAACAGCACTAGTGATGGCCAACAGGCAACACACTGCTCTAGTGATGGTCGACAGGCAATATACAGCAGTAGACATGATCAACAAGCAACACACAGCACTAGTGATGGGTAATGGGCAACACACAACTCTAGAGATAGTCAATAGGCAACATACAGCACTTGTGATGGTCAACAGAGAACTCACCGCACTAGTGATGGTCAACAGGCAACACACAACTATAGTGACGGTCAACAGGCAACACATAGATAACACTAGTGACGGTCAACAGGCAACACACAGCACTAGTGATGGTCAACAGATAACACACGGAACAAGAGATGGTCAACACACAGCACTAGTGATGGTCAACTGGCAACAGAACAATAGTGATGGTCAACAAGCAACACACGGGACTAGTGATGGTCAACACACTGCACTAGTGACGGTCAACAGGCAACACAGAACAAAATTGATGGTCTGCAGGCAAAACACGGAACTAGTGAAGGTCAACACACAGCACTACTGACGCTCAACAGGCAACACACAACAATAGTGATGGTCAACAGGCAACCCACAGGACTAGTGTTGGTCAGCAGGCAACACACAGCATTAGTGATGTCCAACAGGTAACACACTGCTCTAGTGATGGTCAGCAGACTACACACAGCAATAGCGATGGTCAACAGGCAACACATAGATAACACTAGTGACGGTCAACAGACAACACACAGCACTAGTGATGGTCAACAGGCAACACACAACACTAGTGATGGTCAGAAGGCAACACACAGCGCTAGTGATGGTCAACAAACAACACACTGCACTAGTGATGGTCAACAGATATCACAAAACATTAGTGATGGTCAACAGGCAACATACGGCACTAGCGATAGTCAGTAGAAAACACACAACACTAGTGATGGTCAACAGGCAACACACAGCACTAATGGTAGTCAACAGCTAACACACAGCTCTAGTGATGGTCAAGAGACAACATACAGCACTAGTGATGGTCAACAGGCAACACACAGTGCTAGTGATGGTCAACAGGCAACACACAGTACTAGTGATGGTTAACAGACAACACACATTGCTAGTGACGGTCAGCAGGCAACATACAACACTAATGATGGTCAAAAGGCAACAGACAGCTCTTGTGATGGTTAATACAAAGCACTAGTGACGGTCAACAGGCAACACAGAACAATATTGATGGTCAACAGGCAACACACGAAACTAGTGATGGTCACCAGACAACAAACAGCACTAATGATGGTCAACAGGCAAGACACAGCGCTAGTGATGGTCGACAGGCAATACACAGCAATAGAGATGATCATCAAGCAACACACAGCACTAGTGATGGGTAATGGGCAACGCACAACACTAGAGATGGTTAATAGGCAACATACAGCACTTGTGATGATCACCAGGGAACTCACCGCACTAGTGATGGTCAACAGGCAACATAAAGCACAAGTGAAGGCCAAAAGACAGCACACGGAGTTAGCGATGGTGAACACACAGCACTAGTGACAGTCAACAGGCAACACACGGCACAAGTGATGGTCAACAGATAACACGCAGAACAAGAGATGGTCAACACACAGCACTCTTGATGGTCAACTGGCAACAGAACAATAGTGATGGTCAACAAAGAACACACGGGACTAGTGATGGTCAACACACAGCACTAATGACGGTCAACAGGCAACACAAAACAAAAATGATTGTTTGCAGGCAAAACACGGAACTATTGATGGACAACACACTGCACAAGTGACGCTCAACAGGCAACACACAACAATAGTGATGGTCAACAGGCAACCCACAGCACTAGAGTTGATCAGCAGGCAACAAACAGGAATAGTGATGTCCAACAGGCAACACACAGCGCTACTGATGGTCGACAGCGAACACACAACACTAGTGATGGTCAACAGGCAACACACAGCACTAGTGATAGTCAACAGGTAACAAACAAAACTAGTGATGGTCAACAGGCAACACACAGCACTAGTGATGGTCAATAATGAACACACAGCACTAGTGATGGTCAAGAAGTAACACACAGCACTAGTGATGTTCAACAGGCAACACACAGCACTAGTGATGGTCAACAGGCATCTCAAAGCACTGGTGACGGTCAACAGGCAACACACAGCACTAGTGATAGTCAACAGGTAACAAACAAAACTAGTGATGGTCAACAGGCAACACACAGCACTAGTGATGGTCAATAATGAACACACAGCACTAGTGATGGTCAAGAAGTAACACACAGCACTAGTGATGTTCAACAGGCAACACACAGCACTAGTGACGGTCAACAGGCAACTCACAGCACTAGTGGTGGTCACCGGGAAACAAACAGCACTAGTGATGGTCAACAGACAACACAGCGCTAGTGATGGTCGACAGGCAGTACACAGCACGAAAGATGATCAACAGGCAACGCACAGCACTTGTGATGGCCATTGGGCAACTCACAACACTAGAGATGGTCAATAGGCAACATACAGCACTTGTGATGGTCAACAGGGAACTCACTGCACTAGTGATGGTCAATGGGCAACACACATCACTAGTGATGGTCAATAGGCAACATACAGCACTTGTGATGGTCAACAGGGAACTCACTGCACTAGTGATGGTCAACAGGCAACACACAATACAAGTAATGGCCAAAAGACAGCACACGGAGTTAGTGATGGTCAACACACAGCAGTAGTGACGGTCAACAGGCAACACACAGCACATAGTGATGGTCAACAGACAACACACGGAACTAGTGATGGTTAACACAGCACTAGTGACGGTCTACAGGCAATAGAACAATAGTAATGGTCAACAAGCAACACACGGACTAGTGATGGTCAACACTCAGCACTAGTGACGGTCAACAGGCAACACAGAACAAAAGTGATGGTCTGCAGGCAAAACACGGAACTAGTGATGGTCAACACACAGCACTAGTGACGCTCAAGAGGCAACACACAACAATAGCGATGGTCAACAGCGAACACACAACACTAGTGATGGTCAATAGGCAACACACAGCACTAGTGACGGTCAACAATGAACACACAGCGCTAGTGATGGCCAGGAAGTAACACACAGAATTAGTGATGTTCAACAGGCAACACACAGCACTAGTGATGGTGAACAGGCAACACACAGCACTTATGATGGTCAACAGGCAGCTCAAAGCACTGGTGATGGTCAACAGGCAACACGCAGCACAAGTGATGGTCAAAAGGCAAGGCACGGAACAGGTGATGGTCAATACACAGCGCTAGTGTCGGTCAATAGGCAACACACAGCGTTAGGGATGGTCAATAGGGAACACACGGGACTAGTAATTGTAAACACACAGCACTGGTGACGGTCAACAGGCAAAAGACAACAATAGTGATGGTCAACAGGCAACAAAGGGATCTAGTGATAGTCAACACACAGCAATACTGACGGTCAACGCTCAACACACAGCACTAGTGACGGTCAACAGGCAACACAGCACTAATGGTGGTCAACAGCCAACACACAGCACTAGTGATGGTCAAGAGACAACATACAGCGCTAGTGATGGTCAACAGGCAAAACACAGTACTAGTGATGGTGAACAGACAACACACATCACCAGTGACGGTCAGCAGGCAACAGACAACACACATCACTAGTGACGTTCAGCAGGCAATATACAACACTAGTGATGGTCAAAAGGCAACACACTGCACTTGTGATGGTCAACACAAAGCACTAGTGACGGTCAACAGGCAACACAGAACAATATTGATGGCCAAGGCAACACACGGAACTAGTGATGGTCAACACAGCACTAGTGACGGTCAACAGGCAACACACAACTATAGTGTTGGTCAACAGGCAACTCACAGCACTAGTGGTGGTCACCAGGCAACAAACAGCACTAGTGATGGTCAACAGGGAACTCGCCGCACAGTACACAGTACACAGTACTAGAGATGATGAACAGGCAACACACAGCACTTGTGATGGTCAATGGGCAACACACAACACTAGAGATGGTCAATAGGCAACATACAGCACTTGTGATGGTCAACAGGGAACTCGCCGCACTAGTGATTGTCAACGGGCAACACGCAGCACAAGTGATGGCTAAAAGACAGCACACGGAGGTAGTGATGATCAACAAGCAACACTCGGGACTAGTGATGGTCATCACACAGCACTAGTGATGGTCAACAGTCAACACAGAACAAAAGTGATTGTCTGCAGGCAAAACACGGAACTAGTGATGGTCAAACACACAGTGCTAGTGACGCTCAACAGGCAACACACAGCAATAGTGATGGTCATCAGGCAACACACAGCGCTAGTGTTGGTCAGTAGGCAATACACAGCACTAGTGATGGCCAACAGGCAACACACAACAATAGTGATGGTTGACAGCGAACACACAACACTATTGATGGTCAACAGGCAACACACAGCACGAGTGACGGTCAACAGGCAACAAACAAAACTAGTGATGGTCAACAGGCAACACACAGCACTAGTGATGGTCAACAATGAACACACAGCATTAGTGATGGTCAAGAAGTAACACACAGCACTAGTGATATTAACAGGCTACACACAGCAATAGTGATGGTCAACAGGTAACACACAGCACAGGTGATGGTCATAAGGCAAGACACCGAACAGGTGATAGTCAATACACTGCACGAGTGACGGTCAGCAAACAACAGAGAGCGCGAGTGATGGTTAACATGGAACACACCGGACTAGTAATTATCAACATACAGCACTAGTGACGGTCAACAGGCAAAACACAACAATAGTGATGGTCAACAGGCAACAAAGGGATCTAGTCATGGTCAAAACACAGCATTACTGACGGTCAACACTCAACACATAGCACTAGTGATGGT
Organism: Panulirus ornatus; assembly: GCF_036320965.1. Taxonomy (NCBI): domain Eukaryota; kingdom Metazoa; phylum Arthropoda; class Malacostraca; order Decapoda; family Palinuridae; genus Panulirus; species Panulirus ornatus. The sequence goes on from NC_092273.1 coordinate 30,127,960, forward strand.
CAACAGGTAACATACAGTACTAATTATGGTTAACAGCCAACACACATCACTAGAACGGTCAGCAGGCAACATACAACTCTAGTGATGGTCAAAAGGGATCACACAGCACTTGTGATGGTCAACAAAAACACTAGTGACGGTCAACAGGCAACTCAGAACAATACTGATGGCCAACGGGGAACACACGGAATAAGTGATGGTCAACAGAGCACTAGTGACGGTCAACAGGCAGCACACAACTATAGTGATGGTCAACACGCAACTAACAGCACTCGTGGTGGTCACCAGGCAACAAACAGCACTAGTGATGGTCAACAGGCAACACACAGCGCTAGTGATGTTTGACAGGCAATACACAGCAGTAGAGATGATGAACAGGCAACACACAGCACTTGTGATGGTCAATGGGCAACACACAGCACTAGTGATGGTCAACAGACAACACACGGAACTAGTGATGGTCAACACACAGCACTAGTGACGGTCAACAGGCAACAGAACAATAGTGATTGTCAACAAGCAACACACGGGACTAGTGATGGTCAACACACAGCACTAGTGACGCTCAATAGGCAACACAGAACAATAGTGATGGTCAACAGGCAACACACCGCACTAGTGTTCGTCAGCAGGCAACACACATCACTAGTGATGGCCAACAGGCAACACACAGCGCTAGTGATGGTCGATAGCGAACACACAACACAAGTGATGGTCAACAGGCAACACATATCACTAGTAACGGTTAACAGGCAAAAGACAGCACTAGTGATGGTCAAGAGGCAACACACAGCACTAATGATGGTCAACAATGAACACACAGAACTAGTGATGGTCAAGAAGTAACACACAGCGCTAGTGATGTTCAACAGGCAACACTCAGCACTAGTGATGGTCAACAGGCATCTCAAAGCACTGGTGATGGGCAACAGGCAACACACAGCGCTTATGATGGTCAACAGGCAACTCACAGCACTGGTGATGGTCAACAGGCAAAACTCAGCACGAGTGATGGTCAAAAGGCAAAACACAACAATAGTGATGGTCAACAGGCAACAAAGAGATCTAGTGATAGTCAACACGCAGCACTACTGACGGTCAACGCTCAACACAGCAGTAGTGACGGTCAACACTCAAAAGACAGCACTAGTGATGGTCACCAGGCAACACACAGTACTGGTGATGTTTAACAGACAACACACATCACTAGTGACGGTCAGCAGGCAACATACAACACTAGTAATGGTCAAAAGGCAACACACAGCACTTTTCATGGTCAACACAAAGCAGTAGTGACGGTCACCAGGAAGCACATAACAATATTGATGGTCACCAGGCAACACACAACTATAGTGATGATCAACAGCCAACTCACAGCACTGGTGGTGATCACCAGGCAACAAACAGGACTAGTGATGGTCAACAGGCAACACACAGCGCTAGTGATGGTCGACAGGCAATACACAGCAGTAGAGATGATCAACAATCAACACACAGCACTAGTGATGGTTAATGAGCAATACACAACACTAGAGATGGTCAATAGGCAACGTGCAGCACTAGTGACGGTCAACAGGAAACAGAACAATAGTGATGGTCAACAAGCCACACACGGGACTAGTAATGGTCAATACACAGCACTAGTGGCGGTCAACAGGCAACAGAGAACAAAAGTGATTGTCTGCAGGCAAAACACGGAACTAGCGATGGTCAACACACAGCACTAGTGACGCTCAACAGGCAACACACAACAATAGTGATGGTCAACAGGCAACCCACAGCACTAGTGTTGGTCAGCAGGCAATACACAGCACTAGTGATGGCCAACAGGCAACACACAGCGCTAGTGATGGTCGACAGCGGACACACAACACTAGTGATTGTCAACAGGCAACACACAAGCATTAGTGACGGTTAACAGGCAACAAACAGCACTAGTCATGGTCAACAGGTAACACACAGCTCTAGAGATGATCAATAGGCAACACACAGCACTAGTGATGGTCAATGGGCAACAAACAAGGCTAGAAATGGTCAATAGTCAACGTACAGCACTTGTGATGGTCAACAGGGAACTCACCGCACTAGTGATGGTCAACAAGCAATACACAGCACAAGTGTAGGACAAAAGACAGCACACGGAGTTAGTTATGTTCAACACACAGCTCTAGTGACGGTCAACAGGCAACACACAGCACTAGTAATGGTCAAGACAACACACGGAAATAGTGATGGTCAACACACAGCACTAGTGACGGTCAACAGGCAACAGAACAATAGTGATAGTCAACAAGCAACACATGGGACTAGTGATGGTCAATACACAGCACTAGTGACGGTCAACAAGCAACACAGAACAAAAGTGATGGTCTGCAGGCTAAACACGAACTAGTGATGGTCAACACACAGCACTAGTGACGCTCAACAGGCAACACACAACAATAGTGATGTCAACAGGCAACCCACAGGACTAGTGTTGGTCAGCAGGCAACACACAACACTGGTGATAGCCAACAGGCAACTCACAGCACTAGTGATGGTCACCAGGCAACACAATACACTAGTGATGGTCAAAAGGGAACTTACAGCACTAGTGATAGTCAACAAGAAACATAGACGATAACTGATCGTCAAAAGTCAATACACGGACTTAGTGATGGTCAACACACAGCAATTGTGACGGTCAACACACAACACTAGTGACTGTCAACAGGCAAAAGACAACAAAAGTGATGGTCAACAGGCAACAAAGGGATCTATTGAAAGTCAACACACATCACTACTGACGGTTAACACTCAACTCAACACACAGCACTAGTAATGGTCAACAGGGAACACACAGCTCTAGTGATGGTCAGCAGACAACACACAGCAATAGCGATGGTCAACAAACAACACACTGCACTAGTGATGGTCAACAGACAGCACACAACATTAGTTATGCTCAACAGGCAACATACGGCACTAGTGATAGTCAATAGACAACACACAGCACTAATGATTGTCAACAGGCAACACACAGCATTAATGGTGGTCAACAGCCAACACACAGCACTAGTGATGGTCAAGAGACAACATGCAGCACTTGTGATGGTCAACAGGGAACTCACTGCACTAGTGATGGTCAACAGGCAACACACAATATAAGTGATGGCCAAAAGTCAGCACACGGAGTTAGTGATGGTCAACACACAGCACTAGTGATGGTCAACGGGTAACACACAGCAGTAGTGATGATCAACAAATAACACACGGAACTCGTGATGGTCAACACACAGCATTAGTGACGGTCAACAGGCAACACAGAACAAAAGTGATGGTCAACTCACAGCACTAGTGACGCTCAAAAGGCAACACACAACAATAGTGATGGTCAACAGGCATCCCACAGCACTAGTGTTGGTCAGCAGGCAACACACAGCATTAGTCATGGCCAACAGGCAACACACAGCGCTAGTAATGGTTGACAGGAAATACACAGTACTAGAGATGATCAACAGGCAACAAACAGCACTAGTGATGGTCAACAGGCAACACAGAACAATAATGATGGTCAAAAAGCAACACACGGAACTAGAGACCGTCAACATAGCACTAGTGACGGTCAACAGGCAACACTCAAATATAGTGATGGTCAATAGGAAACACACAGCGCTAGTGATGGTTGACAGGCAATACACAGTACTAGAGATGATCAACAGGTAACAAACAGCACTAGTGATGGTCAACAGGCAACAGACAGCGCTAGTGATGGTCAACAAATAACACACAGCGCTAGTGATGGTCAACAGACAACACACAACATTAGTTATGGTCAACAGGCAACATACGGCACTAGTGATGGTCAGTAGACAACACACAACACTAGTGATGGTCAACAGGCAACATACGGCACTAGTGATGGTCAGTAGACAACACACAACACTAGTGATGGTCAACAGGAAACACACAGCATTATTGGTGGTCAACAGCCAACACACAGCACTAGTGATAGTCAAGAGATAACATACAGCACTAGTGATGGTCAACAGGCAACACAGTACTTGTGATGGTTAACAGATAACACACATCACTAGTGACGATCAGCAGGCAACATACAACACTAGCGATGGTCAAAAGGAACACACAGCACGGTCAACAGGCAACACAGAACAATAATGATGGTCAAAAGGCAACACACGGAATTAGAGATGGTCAACATAGCACTAGTGACGTTCAACAGGCAACACTCAAATATAGTGATGGTCAACAGGCAACACACAGTGCTAGTGATGGTTGACAGGAAATACACAGTACTAGAGATATCTGATCAACAGGCAACACAGCACTAGTGATGGTCAATGGGCAACACACAACAATAATGATGGTCAATAGGCAACATACAGCACTTGTGATGGTCAACAGGGAACTCACCGCACTAGTGATGGTCAACCGGCAACACACAGCACAAGTGATGGCCAAAAGACAGCACACGGACTTAGTGATGGTCAACACAAAGCACTAGTGATGGTCAACAGGGAACACAGCTCTAGTGATGGTGAGCAGACAACACACAGTAATAGCGATGGTCAACAGGCAACACATAGCACTAGTGATGGTCAACAGACAACACACAGCACCAGTGATGGTCAACAGGGAACACAGAGAACTAGTGATGGTCAAAAGGCAACACATAGCACAAGTGAAGGTCAACAGGTAACTCGCTGCACTAGTGATGGTCAACAGGCAACACAATACACTAGTGATGGTCAAAGGCAATTAACATCACTAGTGATGGTCAACAAGAAACACAGTGCACTAGTGATGGTCAAGAAACAACACACTGCACTATTGATGGTCAACAGACAACACACAACATTAGTTAGGTTCAATAGGCAACGTACGGCACTCGTGATGGTCAGTAGACGACACATAGCACTAGTGATGATCAACAGGCAACACACAGCACTAATGGTGGTCAACAGCCAACACACAGCACTAATGATGGTCAAGAGACAACGTACAGCACTAGTGATGGTCAACAGGCAACACACAGTACTAATTATGGTTTACAGACAACACACATCACTAGTGACGGTCAGCAGGCAACATACAACACTAGTGATGGTCAAAAGGCAACACACAGCATTTGTGATGGTCAACACAAAGCACTAGTGACGGTCAACAGGCAAAACACGGAACTAGTGATGGTCAACACAACACTAATGATGGTTAAAAGGCAACACACAAATACAGTGATGTTCAACAGGCAACTCACAGCACTAGTGGTGGTCACCAGGCAACAAACAGCACTAGTGATTGTCAACAGGCAACACACAGCGCTAGTGATGATCGACAGGCAATACACAGCAGTAGAGATGATCAACAAGCAACACACAGCACTAGTGATGGTCAATGGGCAACACACAACACTAGTGATGGTCAGTAGGCAACATACAGCACTTGTGATGGTCAACAGGGAACTCAATGCAGTAGTAATGGTCAACAGGCAACACACAGCACTAGTGATGGTCAACAAACAACACACTGCACTAGTGATGGTGTGCAGACAACACACAACATTAGTTATGCTCAACAGGCAACATACGGCACTAGTGATAGTCAATAGACAACACACAGCACTAGTTATTGTTAACAGGCAACACACAGCACTAATGGTGGTCAACAGCCAACACACAGCACTAGTGATGGTCAAGAGACAACATACAGCACTAGTGATGGTCAACAGGCAACACACAGTAGTAATGATGGTTAACAGACAACACACATTACTAGTGACGGTCAGCAGGCAACATACAACACTAGTGATGGTCAAAAGCCAACACAGCATTTGTAATGGTCAACACAAAGCACTAGTGACTGTCAACAGGCAACACAGAACAGTATTGATGGTCAACAGGCAACACACGGAACTAGTGATGGTCAACATAGCACTAGTGACGGTCAACAGGCAACACACAACTATAGTGATGGTCAACAAGCAACTCACACCACTAGTAGTGGTCACCAGGCAGCAAACAGTACTAGTCTAGTGATGGTCAACAGGCAACACATAGCGCTAGTGATGGTCGACAGGCAATACATAGCAGTAGAGATGATCAACAGGCAACACACATCACTAGTGATGGTAAACAGACAACGCATAGCGTAAGTGATGGCCAAAAGACAGCACACGGACTTAGTGATGGTCGACACACAGCACTAGTGAGGGTTAACGGGCAACACACAGCACTATTGATGGTCAAGAGACAACATACTGCACTTGTGATGGTCAACAGGGAACTCACTGCATTAGTGATGGTCAACAGATAACGCACGGAACTCGTGATGGTCAGCACACAGCACTAGTGACGCTCGACAGGTAACACACAAAAATAGTGATGTTCAACAGGCAACCCACTGCACTAGTGTTGGTCAGCAGGCAACACAGCACTAGTGATGGCCAACAGGCAACACACAGCGCTAGTGATGGTCGACAGCGAACACACAACACTAGTGATGGTCACCAGGCAACACTCAGCATTAGTAACGGTCAACAGGTAACACACAGCGCTAGTGGTGGTCAACAAATAACACACAGCGCTAGTGATGGTCAACAGACAACACACAACATTAGTTATGGTCAACAGGCAACTCGCAGTACTAGTGGTGGTCACCAGGCAACAAACAGCACTACTGATGGTCAACAGGCAACACACAGCGCTTGTAATGGTTGACAGGCAATACTCAGTACTAGAGATGATCAACAGGCAACAAACAGCACTAGAGATGATCAACAGGCAACACACAGCACTAGTGATGGTCAACAGGCAACACACAGCGCTTGTAATGGTTGACAGGCAATACACAGTACTAGAGATGATCAACAGGCAACAAACAGCACTAGAGATGATCAACAGGCAACACACAGCACTAGTGATGGTCAATGGGCAACACACAACAATAATGATGGTCAATAGGCAACATACAGCACTTGTGATGGTCAACAGGGAACTCACCGCACTAGTGATGGTCAACCGGCAACACACAGCACAAGTAATGGCCAAAAGATAGCACACGGACTTAGTGATGGTCAACACAAAGCACTAGTGATGATCAACAGGGAACACAGCTCTAGTGATGGTGAGCAGACAACACACAGTAATAGCGATGATTAACAGGCAACACATAGCACTAGTGATGGTCAACAGACAACACACAGCACTAGGATGGTCAACAGGGAACACAGAGAACTAGTGATGGTCAAAAGGCAACACATAGCACAAATGAAGGTCAACAGGCAACTCGATGCACTAGTGATGGTCAACAGGCAACACAATACACTAGTGATGGTCAAAGGCAATTCACAACACTAGTGATGGTCAACAAGAAACACAGTGCACTAGTGATGGTCAAGAAACAACACACTGCACTATTGATGGTCAACAGACAACACACAACATTAGTTAGGTTCAACAGGCAACGAACGGCACTCGTGATGGTCAGTAGACAACACACAGCACTAGTGATGATCAACAGGCAACACACAGCACTAATGGTGGTCAACAGCCAACATACAGCACTAATGATGGTCAAGAGACAACGTACAGCACTAGTGATGGTGAACAGGCAACACACAGTACTAATTATGGTTAACATACAACACACATCACTAGTGACGGTCAGCAGGCAACATACAACACTAGTGATGGTAAAAAGGCAACACACAGCACTAGTGATGGTCATCAGGCAACACACAGCACTAGTGATGGTCAACAATGAACACACAGCACTAGTGGTGGTCAAGAAGTAACATACAACACTAGTGATGTTCAACAGGCAACACACAGCACTGGTGATGGTCATGACACAGGCAGCTCAAAGCACTGGTGATGGTCACCAGGCAATACACAGCACTTATGATGGTCAACAGGCAGCTCAAAGCACTGGTGATGGTCAACAGGCAACACGCAGCACAAGTGATGGTCAAAAGGCAAAGCACGGAACAGGTGATGGTCAATACACAGCACTAGTGTCGGTCAATAGGCAACACACAGCGTTAGGGATGGTCAACAGGGAACACACGGGACCAGTAATTGTAAACACACAGCACTAGTGACGGTCAATAGGCAAAACACAACAATAGTGATGGTCAACAGGCAACAAAGGGATCTAGTGATAGTCAACACACAGCACTACTGATGGTCAACGCTCAACACACAGCACTAGTGACGGTCAACAGGCAACACAGCACTAATGGTGGTCAACAGCCAACTCACAGCACTAGTGATGGTCAAGAGACAACATACAGCGCTAGTGATAGTCAACAGGCAACACACAGTACTAGTGATGCTTAACAGACAACACACATCACCAGTGACGGTCAGCAGGCAACAGACAACACACATCACTAGTGACGTTCAGCAGGCAACATACAACACTAGTGATGGTCAAAAGGCAACATACTGCACTTGTGATGGTCAACACAAAGCACTAGTGACGGTCAACAGGCAACACAGAACAATATTGATGGCCAAGGCAACACACGGAACTAGTGATGGTCAACACAGCACTAGTGACGGTCAACAGGCAACAGAACAATAGTGATGGTCAACAAGCAACACACGGGACTAGTGATGGTCAACACATAGCACTAGTGACGGTCAACAGGCAACACACAGCAATAGTGATGGTCATCAGGCAACACACAGCGCTAGTGTTGGTCAGTAGGCAACACACAGCACTAGTGATGGCCAACAGGCAACACACAACAATAGTGATGGTTGACAGCGAACACACAACACTAGTGATGGTCAACAGGCAACACACAGCACGAGTGACGCTCAACAATGAACACACAGCACTAGTGATGGTCAAGAAGTAACACACAGCACTAGTGATATTCAACTGGCTACACACAGCAATAGTGATGGTCAACAGGCATCTCAAAGCACTGGTAATGGTCAACAGGCAACAGACAGCACTTATGATGATCAACAGGCAACTCACAGCACTGGTGATGGTCAACAGGTAACACACAGCACAGGTGATGGTCATAAGGCAAGACACCGAACAGGTGATAGTCAATACACTGCACGAGTGACGGTCAGCAAACAACAGAGAGCGCGAGTGATGGTTAACATGGAACACACCGGACTAGTAATTATCAACATACAGCACTAGTGACGGTCAACAGGCAAAACACAACAATAGTAATGCTCAACAGGCAACAAAGGGATCTAGTGGTGGTCAACAGGCAACAAAGAGATCTAGTGATAGTCAACACGCAGCACTACTGACGGTCAACACTCAAAAGACAGCACTAGTGATGGTCAACCGGCAACACACAGCACTAATGGTGGTCAACAGCCAACACACAGCACTAATGATGGTCAAGAGACAACATACAGATCTAGTGATGGTCACCAGGCAACACACAGTACTGGTGATGGTTAACAGACAACACACATCACTAGTGACGGTCAGCAGGCAACATACAGCACTAGTAATGGTCAAAAGGCAACACACAGCACTTTTTATGGTCAACACAAAGCACTAGTGACGGTCACCAGGAAACACAGAACAATATTGATGGTCGCCAGCCAACACACAACTATAGTGATGGTCAACAGGCAACTCACGGCACTAGTGGTGATCACCAGGCAACAGGACTAGTGATGGTCAGCAGGCAACACGCAGCGGTAGTGATGGTCGACAGGCAATACACAGCACTAGAGATGATCAACAGGCAACACACAGCACTAGTGATGGTTAATGAGCAATACACAACACTAGAGATGGTCAATAGGCAACATACAGCACTTGTGATGGTCAACAGGGAACTCACCGCACTAGTGATGGTCAAGAAGCAACACACAGCACAAGTGATGGCCAAAAGACAGCACAGGGAGTTAGTGATGGCCAACACACAGCACTAGTAACGGTCAACAGGCAACACACAGCACTAGACACGGTCAACAGGCAACACACAAAAATAGTGATGGTCAACAGACAACAAACAGAAATAGTGATGGTCAACACACAGCACTAGTGACGGTCAACAGGAAACAGAACAATAGTGCTGGTAAAGCAACACACGGGACTAGTGATGGTCAATACACAGCACTAGTGACGGTCAACAGGCAACACAGAACAGAAGTGATGGTCGTCTGGCTAAACACGAACTAGTGATGGTCAACACACAGCACTAGTGACGCTCAACAGGCAACACACAACTATAGTGATGGTCAACACGCAACTAACAGCACTCGTGGTGGTCACCAGGCAACAAACAGCACTAGTGATGGCCAACAGGCAACACACAGCGCTAGTGATGTTTGACAGGCAATATATAGCAGTAGAGATGATCAATAGGCAACACACAGCACTTGTGATGGTCAATTGGCAACACACAACACTAGAGATGGTCAGTAGGCAACATACAGCACTTGTGATGGTCAACATGGAACGCACCGCACTAGTGATGGTCAACAGGCAACACACAGCGCAAGTGATAGCCAAAAGACAGCACACGGAGTTAGTGATGGTCAACACACAGCACTAGTGACGGTCAGCAGGCAACACACAGCACTAGTGATGGTCAACAGACAACACACGGAACTAATGATGGTCAACACACAGCACTCTTGACGGTCAACTGGCAACAGAACAATAGTGATGGTCATCAAGCAACACACGGGACTAGTGATGGTCAACGCACAGCACTAGTGACGGTCAACAGGCAACACAGAACAATAGTGATGGTCAACAGGCAACCCGCAGAACTAGTGTTCGTCAGCAGGCAACACACATCACTAGTGATGGCCAACAGGCAACACACAGCGCTAGTGATGGTCGATAGCGAACACAAAACACAAGTGATGGTCAACAGGCAACACATATCACTAGTAACGGTCAACAGGCAAAAGAGAGCACTAGTGATGGTCAACAGGCAACACACGGCACTAGTGATGGTCAACAATGAACACACAGAACTAGTGATGGTCAAGAAGTAACACACAGCGCTAGTGATGTTCAACAGGCAACACTCAGCACTAGTGATGGTCAACAGGCATCTCAAAGCACTGGTGATGGGCAACAGGCAACACAAAGCGCTTATGATGGTCAACAGGCAACTCACAGCACTGGTGATGACCAACAGGTAAAGCTCAGCACAAGTCATGGTCAAAAGGCAAAACACAACAATAGTGATGGTCACCAGGCAACACACAGCACTAATGGTGGTCAACAGCCAACACACAGCACTAGTGATGGTCAAGAGACAACATACAGCACTAGTGATGGTCACCAGGCAAAACAGAGTACTGGTGATGGTTAACAGACAACACACATCACTAGTGACGGTCAGCAGGCAACATACAACACTAGTAATGGTCAAAAGGCAACACACAGCACTTTTCATGGTCAACACAAAGCACTAGTGACGGTCACCAGGAAACACAGAACAATATTGATGGTCACCAGGTAACACACAACTATAGTGATGGTCAACAGGCAACAGCACTGGTGGTGATCACCAGGCAACAAACAGGACTAGTGATGGTCAGCAGGCAACACACAGCGGTAGTGATGGTCGACAGGCAATACACAGCACTAGAGATGATCAACAGGCAACACACAGCACTAGTGATGGTTAATGAGCAATACACAACACTAGAGATGGTCAATAGGCAACGTGCAGCACTAGTGACGGTCAACAGGAAACTCACCGCACTAGTGATGGTCAAGAAGCAACACACAGCACAAGTGATGGCCAAAAGACAGCACAGGGAGTTAGTGATGGCCAACACACAGCACTAGTGACGGTCAACAGGCAACACACAGCACTAGTGATGGTCAACAGACAACAAACAGAAATAGTGATGGTCAACACACAGCACTAGTGACGGTCAACAGGAAACAGAACGATAGTGATGGTCAACAAGCAACACACGGGACTAGTGATGGTCAATACACAGCACTAGTGACGGTCAACAGGCAACACAGAACAAAAGTGATGGTCTGCAGGCTAAACACGAACTAGTGATGGTCAACACACAGCACTAGTGACGCTCAACAGGCAACACACAACAATAGTGATGTCAACAGGCAACCCACAGGACTAGTGTTGGTCAGCAGGCAACACACAGCACTGGTGATAGCCAACAGGCAACTCACAGCACTAGTGATGGTCACCAGGCAACACTATACACTAGTGATGGTCAAAAGGGAACTTACAGCTCTAGTGATGGTCAACAAGAAACACAGGCGATAAATGATCATCAAAAGTCAATACACGGAACTAGTGATGGTCAACACACAGCAATTGTGACGGTCAACACACAACACTAGTGACTGTCAACAGGCAAAAGACAACAATAGTGATGGTCAACAGGCAACAAAGGGATCTATTGAAAGTGAAGACTCATCACTACTGACGGTCAACACTCAACACACAACACTAGTAATGGTCAACAGGGAACACACAGCTCTAGTGATGGTCAGCAGACAACACACAGCAATAGCGATGGTCAGCAAACAACACACTGCACTAGTGATGGTCAACAGACAACACACAACATTAGTTATGCTCAACAGGCAACATACGACACTAGTGATAGTCAATAGACAAAACACAGCACTAGTGATTGTCAACAGCCAACACACAGCACTAATGGTGGTCAACAGCCAACACACAGCACTAGTGATTGTCAACAGGCAACACACAGCATTAATGTGGTCAACAGCCAATACACAGCACTAGTGATGGTCAAGAGACAACATATAGCACTAGTGATGGTCAACAGGTAACACACAGTACTAATGATGGTTAACAGACAACACACATCACTAGTGACGGTCAGCAGGCAACATACAACACTAGTGATGGTCAAAAGGCAACACACAGCATTTGTGATGGTCAAGGCAAAGCACTAGTGACGATCAACAGGCAACACATAGAACTAGTGTGGAACTAGTGATGGTCAACACAGCACTAATGACGGTCAAAAGGCAACACACAACTATAGTGATGGTCAACAGGCAACTCACTGCACTAGTGGTGGTCACCAGGCAACAAACAGCACTAGTGATTGTCAACAGGCAACACACAGCACTAGTGGTGTCACCAGGTAACAAACAGCACTAGTGATTGTCAACAGGCAACACACAGCACTAGTGATGGTCGACAGGCAATACGCAGCAGTAGAGATGATCAACAGGCAACACACAGCACTAGTGATGGTCAATGGGCAACACACAACACTGGTGATGGTCAATAGGCAACATACAGCACTTGTGATGATCAACAGGGAACTCACAGCATAAGTGATGGCCAAAGGTCAGCACAAGGAGTTACTGATGGTCAACACTTAGCACTAGTGACGGTCAACAGGCAACACACAGCACTAGTGACGGTCAACAGATAACACACGGAACAACTGATGGTCAACACACAGCAATTGTGACGGTCAACACGCAACACTAGTGACTGTCAACATGCAAAAGACAACAATAGTGATGGTCAACAGGCAACAAAGGGATCTATTGAAAGTGAACACTCATCACTACTGACGGTCAACACTCAACACAGAACACTAGTAATGGTCAACAGGGAACACACAGCTCTAGTGATGGTCAGCAGACAACACACAGCAATAGCGATGGTCAGCAAACAACACACTGCACTAGTGATGGTCAACAGACAACACACAACATTAGTTATGCTCAACAGGCAACATACGGCACTAGTGATAGTCAATAGACAACACACAGCACTAGTGATTGTCAACAGGCAACACACAGCACTAATGGTGGTCAACAGCCAACACACAGCACTAGTGATGGTCAAGAGACAACATACAGCACTAGTGATGGTCAACAGGCAACACACAGTTCTAATGATGGTTAACAGACAACACATATCACTAGTGACGGTCAGCAGGCAACATACAACACTAGTGATGGTGAAAAGGCAACACACAGCACTTGTGATGGTCAACACAAAGTACTAGCGACTGTCAACAGGCAACACAGAAGAGTATTGATGGTCAACAGGCAACACACGGAACTATTGATGGTCAACACAGCACTAATGACGGTCAACAGGCAACACACAACTATGGTGATGGTCAACAAGCAAATCACAGCACTAGTAGTAGTCACCAGGCAGCAAACAGTACTAGTGATGGTCAACAAGCAACACATAGCGCTAGTGATGGTCGAAAGGCAATACATAGCAGTAGAGATGATCAACAGGCAACACACAGCACTAGTGATGGTCAATGGGCAACACACAGCACTAGTGATGGTCAATAGGCAACATACAGCACTTGTGATGGTCAACAGGGAACTCACCGCACTTGTGATGATCAACAGGCAACACACAGCACAAGTGATGGCCAAAAGACAGCACACGGAGTTAGTGATGGTCAACACAAAGCACTAGTGACGGTCAACAGGCAACACACGGCACTAGTGATGGTCAACAGATAACACACGGAACAAGAGATGGTCAACACACAGCACTCTTAACGGTCAACTGGTAACAGAACAATAGTGATGGTCAACAAGCAACACACGGGACTAGTGATGGTCAACACACAGCACTAGTGACGGTCAACAGGCAAAACAGAACAAAATTGATGGTCTGCAGGCAAAACACGGAACTAATGATGGTCAACAGGCAACACACTGCGCTAGTGACGGTCGATAGCGAACACACAACACAAGTGATGGTCAACAGACAACACACAACATTAGTTATGGCCAACAGGCAACTCGCAGTACTAGTGGTGGTCACCAGGCAACAAACAGCACTACTGATGGTCAACAGGCAACACACAGCGCTTGTAATGGTTGATAGGCAATACTCACTACTAGAGATGATCAACAGGCAACAAACAGCACTAGTGATGGTCAATGGGCAACACACAGCACTAGTGATGGTCAATAGGCAACATACAGCACTTGTGATGGTCAATAGGGAATTCACCGCACTAGTGATGGTCAACAGGGTACACACAGCACAAGTGATGGCCAAAAGACAGCACACGGACTTAGTGATGGTCAACACACAGCACTACTGATGGTCAACAGGGAACACAGCTCTAGTGATGGTGAGCAGACAACACACAGTAATAGCGATGGTCAACAGGCAACACATAGCACTGGTGATGGTCAACAGACAACACACAGCACTAGTGATGGTCAACAGGTAACACATAGCACTGGTGATGGTCAACAGACAACACACAGCACTAGTGATGGTCAACAGGGAACACAGCTCTAGTGATGGTGAGTAGACAACACACAGTAATAGCGATGGTCAACAGGCAACACATAGCACTGGTGATGGTCAACAGACAACACACAGCACTAGTGATGGTCATCAGGGAACACAGAGAACTAGTGATGGTCAAAAGGCAACACACAGGACAAGTGAAGGTCAACAGGCAACTCGCTGCACTAGTGATGGTCAACAGGCAACACAATACACTAGTGATGGTCAAAGGCAATTCACAACACTAGTGATGGTTAACAAGAAACACAGTGCACTAGTGATGGTCAAGAAACAACACACTGCACTATTGATGGTCAACAGACAACACACAACATTAGTTAGGTTCAACAGGCAACGAACGGCACTTGTGATGGTCAGTAGACAACACACAGCAATAGTGATGATCAACAGGCAACACACAGCACTAATGGTGGTCAACAGCCAACACACAGCATTAATGATGGTCAAGAGACAACGTACAGCACTAGTGATGGTCAACAGGCAACACACAGTACTAATTATGGTTAACAGACAACACACATCACTAGTGACGGTCAGCAGGCAACATACAACACTAGTGATGGTCAAAAGGCAACACACAGCATTTTTGATGGTCAGCACAAAGCACTAGTGACGGTCAACAGGCAACACACGGAACTAGTGATGGTCAACACAGCACTAATGACGGACAAAAGGCAACACACAACTATAGTGATGGTCAACAGGCAACTCACAGCACTAGTGGTGGCCACCAGGCAACAAACAGCACTAGTGATTGTCAACAGGCAACACACAGCGCTAGTGATGGTCGACAGACAATACACATTAGTAGAGATGATCAACAGGCAACACACAGCACTAGTGATGGTCAATAGGCAACATACAGCACTTGTGATGGTCAACAGGGAACTCACCGCACTAGTGATGGTCAACAGGCAACACACAGCACAAGTGATGGCCAAAAGACAGCACACGGAGTTAGTGATGGTCAACACAAAGCACTAGTGACGGTCAACAGGCAACACACGGCACTAGTGATGGTCAACAGATAACACACGGAACAAGAGATGGTCAACACACAGCACTCTTGACGGTCAACTGGCAACAGAACAATAGTGATGGTCAACAAGCAACACACGGGACTAGTGATGGTCAACATATAGCACTAGTGACGGTCAACAGGCAACACAGAACAAAATTGATGGTCTGCAGGCAAAACACGGAACTAGTGATGGTCAACACACAGCACTAGTGACACTCAACAGGCAACACACAACAATAGTGAAGGTCAACAGGCAACCCACAGGACTAGTGTTGGTCAGCAGGCAACACACAGCACTAGTGATGGTCAACAGGCAACATACAGCGCTAGTGATGGTCGATAGCGAACACACAACACAAGTGATGGTCAACAGACAACACACAACATTAGTTATGGCCAACAGGCAACTCGCAGTACTAGTGGTGGTCACCAGGCAACAAACAGCACTACTGATGGTCAACAGGCAACACACAGCGCTTGTAATGGTTGACAGGCAATACTCAGTACTAGAGATGATCAACAGGCAACAACCAGCACTAGTGATGGTCAATGGGCAACACACAGCACTAGTGATGGTCAATAGGCAACAAACAGCACTTGTGATGGTCAATAGGGAATTCACCGCACTAGTGATGGTCAACAGGGTACACACAGCACAAGTGATGGCCAAAAGACAGCACACGGACTTAGTGAACACAGCTCTAGTGATGGTGCGCAGACAACACACAGTAAATGCGATGGTCAACAAGCAACACATAGCACTAGTGATGGTCAACAGACAGCACACAGCACTAGTGATGGTCAACAGGGAACACAGAGAACTAGTGATGGTCAAAAGGTAACAGATAGCACAAGTGAAGGTCAACAGGCAACTCGCTGCACTAGTGATGGTCAACAGGCAACACAATACACTAGTGATGGTCAAAGGCAATTCACAGCACTAGGGATGGTCAACAAGAAACACAGTGCACTAGTGATGGTCAAGAAACAACACACTGCACTATTGATGGTCAACAGACAACACACAACATTAGTTAGGTTCAACAGGCAACGTACGGCACTCGTGATGGTCAGTAGACAACACACAGCACTAGTGATGATCAACAGGCAACACACAGCACTAATGGTGGTCAACAGCCAACACACAGCACTAATGATAGTCAAGAGACAACGTACAGCACTAGTGATGGTGAAAAGGCAACACACAGTACTAATTATGGTTAACAGACAACACACATTACTAGTGACGGTCAGCAGGCAACATACAACACTAGTGATGGTCAAAAGGCAACACAGCATTTGTGATGGTCAACAGAAAGCACTAGTGACGGTCAACAGGCAACACATGGAACTAGTGTGGAACTAGTGATGGTCATCACAGCACTAATGACGGTCAGAAGGCAACACACAACTATAGTGATGGTCAACAGGCAACTCACTGCACTAGTGGTGTCAACAGGCAACAAACAGTACTAGTGATTGTCAACAGGCAACACACAGCGCTAGCGATGATCGACAGGCAATATACAGCAGTAGAGATGATCAACAGGCAACACACAGCACTAGTGATGGTCAATGGGCAACACACAACACTAGTGCTGTTCAATAGGCAACATACAGCTCTTGTTATGATCAACAGGGAACTCACAGCATAAATGATGGCCAAAGGTCAGCACACGGATTTAGTGAAGATCAACACTCAGCACTAGTGACGGTCAACAGGCAACACACAGCACTAGTGATGGTCACCAGGCAACACTATACACTAGTGATGGTCAAAAGGGAACCTACAGCTCTAGTGATGGTCAGCAAGAAACACAGGCGATAAATGATCGTCAAAAGTCAATACACGGAACTAGTGATGGTCAACACACAGCAATTGTGACGGTCAACACACAACACTAGTGACTGTCAACAGGCAAAAGACAACAATAGTGATGGTCAACAGGCAACAAAGGGATCTATTGAAAGTGAACACTCATCACTACTGACGGTCAACACTCAAGACACAACACTAGTAATGGTCAACATGGAACACACAGCTCTAGTGATGGTCAGCAGACAACACAGAGCAATAGCGATGGTCAGCAAACAACACACTGTACTAGTGATGGTCAACAGACAACACACAACATTAGTTATGCTCAACAGGCAACATACGACACTAGTGATAGTCAATAGACAAAACACAGCACTAGTGATTGTCAACAGCCAACACACAGCACTAATGGTGGTCAACAGCTAACACACAGCACTAGTGATTGTCAACAGGCAACACACAGCATTAATGTGGTCAACAGCCAATACACAGCACTAGTGATGGTCAAGAGACAACATATAGCATTAGTGATGGTCAACAGGCAACACACAGAACTAATGATGGTTAACAAACAACACACATCACTAGTGACGGTCAGCAGGCAACATACAACACTAGTGATGGTCAAAAGGCAACACACAGCATTTGTGATGGTCAAGGCAAAGCACTAGTGACGATCAACAGGCAACACATAGAACTAGTGTCGAACTAGTGATGGTCAACACAGCACTAATAACGGTCAAAAGGCAACACACAACTATAGTGATGGTCAACAGGCAACTCACTGCACTAGTGGTGGTCACCAGGCAACAAACAGCACTAGTGATTGTCAACAGGCAACACACAGCACTAGAGGTGTCACCAGGTAACAAACAGCACTAGTGATTGTCAACAGGCAACACACAGCACTAGTGATGGTCGACAGGCAATACACAGCAGTAGAGATGATCAACAGGCAACACACAGCACTAGTGATGGTCAATGGGCAACACACAACACTGGTGATGGTCAATAGGTAACATACAGCACTTGTGATGATCAACAGGGAACTCACAGCATAAGTGATGTCCAAAGGTCAGCACAAGGAGTTACTGATGGTCAACACTCAGCACTAGTGACGGTCAACAGGCAACACAAAGCACTAGTGATGGTCAACAGATAACACACGGAACAACTGATGGTCAACACACAGCAATTGTGACGGTCAACACGCAACACTAGTGACTGTCAACATGCAAAAGACAACAATAGTGGTCAACAGGCAACAAAGGGATCTATTGAAAGTGAACACTCATCACTACTGACGGTCAACACTCAACACAGAACACTAGTAATGGTCAACAGGGAACACACAGCTCTAGTGATGGTCAGCAGACAACACACAGCAATAGCGATGGTCAACAAACAACACACTGCACTAGTGATGGTCAACAGACAACACACAACATTAGTTATGCTCAACAGGCAACATACGGCACTAGTGATAGTCAATAGACAACACACAGCTCTAGTGATGATCAACAGGCAACACACAGCACTAATGGTGGTCAACAACCAACACACAGCACTAGTGATGGTCAAGAGGCAACATACAGCATTAGTGATGGTCAAAAGGCAACACACAGTAATAATGATGGTTAACAGACAACACACATCACTAGTGACGGTCAGCAGGCAACATACAACACTAGTGATGGTCAAAAGGCAACACACAGCACTTGTGATGGTCAACACAAAGCACTAGTGACTGTCAACAGGCAACACAGAAGAGTATTGATGGTCAACAGGCAACACACGGAACTAGTGATGGTCAACACAGCACTAATGACGGTCAACAGGCAACACACAACTATGGTGATGGTCAATAAGCAAATCACAGCACTAGTAGTAGTCACCAGGCAGCAAACAGTACTAGTGATGGTCAACAAGCAACACATAGCGCTAGTGATGGTCGAAAGGCAATACATAGCAGTAGAGATGATCAACAGGCAACACACAGCACTAGTGATGGTCAATGGGCAACACACAGCACTAGTGATGGTCAATAGGCAACATACAGCACTTGTGATGGTCAACAGGGAACTCACCGCACTTGTGATGATCAACAGGCAACACACAGCACAAGTGATGGCCAAAAGACAGCACACGGAGTTAGTGATGGTCAACACACAGCACTCTTAACGGTCAACTGGTAACAGAACAATAGTGATGGTCAACAAGCAACACACGGGACTAGTGATGGTCAACACACAGCACTAGTGACGGTCAACAGGCAAAACAGAACAAAATTGATGGTCTGCAGGCAAAACACGGAACTAGTGATGGTCAACAGGCAACACACTGCGCTAGTGACGGTCGATAGCGAACACACAACACAAGTGATGGTCAACAGACAACACACAACATTAGTTATGGCCAACAGGCAACTCGCAGTACTAGTGGTGGTCACCAGGCAACAAACAGCACTACTGATGGTCAACAGGCAACACACAGCGCTTGTAATGGTTGACAGGCAATACTCAGTACTAGAGATGATCAACAGGCAACAAACAGCACTAGTGATGGTCAATGGGCAACACACAGCACTAGTGATGGTCAATAGGCAACATACAGCACTTGTGATGGTCAATAGGGAATTCACCGCACTAGTGATGGTCAACAGGGTACACACAGCACAAGTGATGGCCAAAAGACAGCACTCGGACTTAGTGATGGTCAACACAAAGCACTAGTGATGGTCAACAGGGAACACAGCTCTAGTGATGGTGAGCAGACAACACACAGTAATAGCGATGGTTAACAGGCAACACATAGCACTGGTGATGGTCAACAGACAACACACAGCACTAGTGATGGTCAATAGGTAACACATAGCACTGGTGATGGTCAACAGACAACACACAGCACTAGTGATGGTCAACAGGGAACACAGCTCTAGTGATGGTGAGTAGACAACACACAGTAATAGCGATGGTCAACAGGCAACACATAGCACTGGTGATGGTCAACAGACAACACACAGCACTAGTGATGGTCAACAGGGACACACAGTGATGGCAAAAGGCAACACACAGGACAAGTGAAGGCCAAAAGACAGCACACGGAGTTAGTGATGGTCAACACAAAGCACTAGTGACAGTCAACAGGCAACACACGGCACTAGTGATGGTCAACAGATAACACACGGAACAAGAGATGGTCAACACACAGCACTCTTGATGGTCAACTGGCAACAGAACAATAGTGATGGTCAACAAGCAACACACGGGACTAGTGATGGTCAACAGATAGCACTAGTGACGGTCAACAGGCAACACAGAACAAAATTGATGGTCTGCAGGCAAAACACGGAACTAGTGATGGTCAACACACAGCACTAGTGACACTCAACAGGCAACACACAACAATAGTGAAGGTCAACAGGCAACCCACAGGACTAGTGTTGTCAGCAGGCAACACACAGCACTAGTGATGGTCAACAGGCAACACACAGCGCTAGTGATTGTCGATAGCGAACACACAACACAAGTGATGGTCAACAGAAAACACACAACATTAGTTATGGCCAACAGGCAACTCGCAGTACTAGTGGTGGTCACCAGGCAACAAACAGCACTACTGATGGTCAACAGGCAACACACAGCGCTTGTAATGGTTGACAGGCAATACTCAGTACTAGAGATGATCAACAGGCAACAAACAGCACTAGTGATGGTCAATGGGCAACACACAGCACTAGTGATGGTCAATAGGCAACATACAGCACTTGTGATGGTCAATAGGGAATTCACCGCACTAGTGATGGTCAACAGGGTACACACAGCACAAGTGATGGCCAAAAGACAGCACACGGACTTAGTGATGGTCAAAATAAAGCACTAGTGATGGTCAACAGGGAACACAGCTCTAGTGATGGTGAGCAGACAACACACAGTAATAGCGATGGTCAACAGGCAACACATAGCACTGGTGATGGTCAACAGACAACAGACAGCACTAGTGATGGTCATCAGGGAACACAGAGAACTAGTGATGGTCAAAAGGCAACACTCACCACAAGTGAAGGTCAACAGGAAACTCGCTGCACTAGTGATGGTCAACAGGCAACACAATACACTAGTGATGGTCAAAGGCAATTCACAACACTAGTGATGGTCAACAAGAAACACAGTGCACTAGTGATGGTCAAGAAACAACACACTGCACTATTGATGGTCAACAGACAACACACAACATTAGTTACGTTCAACAGGCAACGAACGGCACTCGTGATGGTCAGTAGACAACACACAGCACTAGTGATGATCAACAGGCAAAACACGACACTAATGGTGGTCAACAGCCAACACACAGCACTAATGATGGTCAAGAGACAACGTACAGCACTAGTGATGGTCAACAGGCAACACACAGTACTAATTATGGTTAACAGACAACACACATCACTAGTGACGGTCAGCAGGCAACATACAACACTAGTGATGGTCAAAAGGCAACACACAGCATTTGTGATGGTCAGCACAAAGCACTAGTGACGGTCAACAGGCAACACACGGAACTAGTGATGGTCAACACAGCACTAATGACGGTCAAAAGGCAACACACAACTATAGTGATGGTCAACAGGCAACTCACAGCACTAGTGGTGGTCACCAGGCAATAAACAGCACTAGTGATTGTGAACAGGCAACACACAGCGCTAGTGATAGTCGACAAGCAATACACAGCAGTAGAGATGATCAACAGGCAACACACAGCACTAGTGATGGTCAATGGGCAACATACAACACTAGTGATGGTCAATAGGCAACATACAGCACTTGTGATTATCAACAGGGAACTCACTGCACTAGTGATGGTCAACAGATAACACACGGAAGTAGTGATTGTCAACACACAGCCCTTGTGACGGTCCATAGGCAACACAGAACAAAAGTGATGGTCTGCAGGCAAAACACGGAACTAGTGATGGTTAACACATAGCACTAGTGACGCTCAACAGGTAACACACAACAATAGTGATGGTGAACAGGCAACCCACTGCACTAGTGTTTGTCAGCAGGCAACAAATAGCACTAGTGATGGCCAACAGGCAACACACAGCGCTAGGGATGGTCGACAGCGAAGACACAACACTAGTGACGGCCAATAGGCAAAACACAGATCTAGTGACGGTCAACAGGCAACATGCAGCTCTAGTGATGGTTAACAGACAACAGAGAACACACAAAACTAGTGATGGTCAACAGTTAACACACAGCACTAGTGATGGTCAACAGGGAACACACAGCAGTAGTGATGGCTAACACACGGCACTAGTGATGGTCAACAAGCAACACACGGCATTAGTGGTGGTCAACAGGCAACATACAGCACTAGTGATGGTAATCAGGCAACGCAGAAAATTTGTGATGGTCATCAGACATCACAAACCACTAGTGATAGTCAACAGGTAACACACAGCGCTAGTAATGGTCAACAGGCAGCACAGACCATCAGTGATGGTCAATAGGGAATACAGAGCACTAGTGATGGTCAACAGATGACATACAGCACTAGTGATGGTCAAAAGGCAACTCACAGCACTAGTGATGGTCAACAGCCAACACACAGCACAAGTGATTTTAAAAAGGCAACACACGGAACAGTGATGATCAACACACAGCACTAGTGACGGTCAACAGGCAACACACAACAATAGTGATGGTCAGCAGGCACTTCAGAGCCCTAGTGATGGTCAAAAGACAACACACATCACTAGTGATTGTCAACAGGCAACACACAGCACGAGTGACGGTCAACAGGTAACACACAGCACTAAAGGTGGTCAGCAGCCAACACACAGCTCTAAGATTGTCAACAGACAACAAACAGTACTAGTGATGGTGAACAGTCAACACATAGCACTAGTCATGGGCACCATACAACACACAGCACTAGTAGTGAAGGTCAGCAAGCAACACACAGCACTAGTAATGGTCAAAAGGCAAGACACAGCACTACTGATGTTCAACAAATAATGCACTGTACGAGTTGTGGTCAACAGGCAACACGCACGGCACTAGTGATGGTCAACACACAACATTAGTGATGGTCAACAGGCAACACATAGCACTAGTGATGTTCAACAGGCAACACGCAGCACTAATGATGGTCAGCAGGCAACACACAGCACTAGTGATGGTCAACTGAAAGCACACAGCACTAGTTATGGTCAAATGGCAACACACAGCATTAGTGATTGTCAACGGGCAACACACAGCACTAGTGATGGTCAACACACAGCATTAGTGATGAGTGACAGGCAACGCACAGCGCTAGTGATGCTCAACAGGCAACAAACATCAGTAATGATGGTCAACAGACAATACACAACATTAGTGATGGTCTACAGGTAACACACAGCACTAGTGATGGTCAGCAGGCAACACACAGCACTAATGATGGTCAATTGGAAACACACAGCACTAGTGATGGTCAATTGGCAACACACAGCACTAGTGATGGTCAACAGGCAACACACAGCACTAATGCTGGTCAGCAGGCAACACACAGCACTAATGATGGTCAATTGGCAACACATAGCACTAGTGATGGTCAATAGGCAACACACAGAATTAGTGATGCTCAACAAGCAACACACAGCACTAGTGATGGTCAACACAAAGCATTAGTGATGGTTAACAGGCAACGCACAGGACTAGTGATACTCAACAGGCAACAAACAGTAGTAGTGATGGTCAATAGACAATACACAACAATAGTGATGGTCTACAGGTAACACACAGCACTAGTGATGGTCAACACGCAACACACAGCAGTACTGATGGTCAACAGGTAGCATATGGCACTAGTGATTGTCAACAGGCAACACACAGCACTAACGATGATCAACATACAAGACAGTATTAGTGATGGTCAAAAGGCAACACACACAGCACTAGTGATGGTCAACAGGAAACACACAGAACTAGTGATGGTCAACAGGCAACACACAACACTAGTGATGGTAAACAGGCAACACACGGCACTAGTGATGTCAACAGGCAACATACAGCACTGGCGATGATCATCATATAGCACACAGCACTAGTGATGGTCAACACACAGTACTAGTGATGGTCAACAGTCAATAACAGCATTAGTAATGGTCAACAGGCAACACACGGCACTAATGACGGTGAACACACAACACTAGTGATGATCTACAGGCAACATATAGCTCTAGTTATGGTCGACAGGTAATACAGCACTAGTGATTCTCAACAGTCAACACACAACACTAGTGATGGTAAACAGGAAACACACAGAACTAGTGATGGTCAACAGGCAACACACAACACTAGTGATGGTCAACAGGCAACACATGGCACTGATGATGGTGAACACACAGCACTAGTGATGATCTACAGGCAACATATGGCTCTAGGGATGGTCAAGAGGCATTACAGCACTAGTGATGGTCTACGGGCAACACACAGCACTATTAACGGTCAACAGGCAACACACAACACTAGTGATAGTCAACAGGCAGCACATAGCTATAGTGATGGTCAACAGGCAAATCACAGCACTACTGATGGTCAACAGGCAAGACAAAGCACAAGTGATAGTCAAAGGCAACACACATGACTAGTGATGGTCAAGAGCCAACACAGAGCACTAGTGATGGTCAACAACCAACACACAACAATAATGATGGTCAGCAGACAACACACAGCACAAGTGATGTTTAACTGGTAAGACAGCACTAGTGATGGTCAACGCACAGAACTAGTGAAGGTCAACAGGTAACACAAAGCACTGTAGATGATCAACAAGTAACACACAGCACTAGTGATGGTCAACGTGCAACACAGAGCACTAGTGATGGTCAACAGGCAACACACAGCAATAGTGATGGTCAACAGGCAATACAGAGCACTATTGATGGTAATGAGCCAACACGCAGCACTAGTGATAATCAACACACAGCACTCGTGATGGTCAACGTGCAACACATAGCACTAGTGATGGTCAACAGGCAATACAGAGCACTATTGATGGTAATCAGCCAACACACAGCTCTAGTGATGGCCAACAGGTAACACACAGCAGTAGTGATGGTCAACAGGCAACACAGAGCACTAGTGATGGGTCAGCAGGCAACACCCAGCACTAGCGATTTTCAACATACAACAAAAAACATTACTGATGGTCAACAGGCAACACAACAGGAATAGTGATGGTCAACAGGCAACACACGGCACTAATGATGGTGAACATACAGCATTAGTGATTATTTACAGGTAACATATTGTTCTAGTGATGGTCAACAAGCAACACAGCACTGGTTATGGTCAACAATTAACCCACAGCACTAGTGATGGTCTACGGGCAACGCACAGCACTCTTGACGGTCAACAGGCAACACACAGCACTAGTGATGGTCAACAGGCAACACACAGCTGTATTGATGGTCAACAGGCAAGTCACAGCACTAGTGATGGTCAACAGGCAAGACACAGCACAAGTGAATGTCAAATGCAACACTCGTGACTAGGGATGGTCAACAACCAACCCACAGCAATAGTGATGGTCAACAGACAACACATAGCACAAGTGATGGTCAACAGGCAACACACAGCACCAGTGATGGTCAACACACAGAACTAGTGATGGTCAACAGGTAACACACAACACTGTTGATGGTCAACAAGCAACACACAGCACTAGTGATGCTCAACACAGAGCACTAGTGATGGTCAACGGCAACACACAGCAGTAGTGATGGTCAACGTGCAGCACACAGCACTAGTGATGGTCAACAGGCAACACACAGCAGTAGTGATGGTCAACAGGCAATACAGAGTACTAATGATGGTAATCAGGCAACGCACAGCACTAGTGATAGCCAACAGGCAACACCGAACACAAGTGATAGTCAACAGGCAACACAGAGCACTAGAGATGTGTCACCAGGCAACAGGCAGCACTAGTGATTTTCAACAGACAACACAGAACATTAGTGATGGTCAACAGGCAACACACAGCGCTAGTGATGGTCAACACGCAACATATACCTCTATTGATGGTCAACAGGCAACACACGACACTAATGATGGTGAACACACAGCACTAGTGATGTTCTACAGGCAACATATGCCTCTATTGATGCTCAACAGGCAACACAGCACTAGTGATGGTCTATAATTAACGCACAGCTGTAGGGATGGTCAACAGGCAAATCACAGCACTAGTGATGGTCAACAGGCAAGACACAGCACAAGTGATGGTCAAAGGCAACACACGTAACTAATGATGGTCAACAGCCAATACAGAGCACTAGTGATGGTCAACAACCAACACACAGCATTAGTGATGGTCAACAGACAACACACAGCACAAGTGATGGTCAACAGGCAACATAAGGCACTAGTGATTGTCAACAGGCAACACACAGAACTAGCGATGGTCAACAGCGAACATACTGCACTAGTGATGGTCAGCAAACAACACACTAGACTATTGATTGTCAACAGGCAACACATCGCACTATTGATGGTCAAAAGGCAACACACAGCTGAAGTCATGAGACAACACATAGCACTAGTGATGGTCAACAGGCAACACACAGCATTAATGATGGTCAACACACGGCGCTAGTGATGGTCAATAGTCAACAAACATCATTATTGATGGTCAACAGGCAACATAGAGCACTAATGATGGTCAACAGGCAACATAGAGCACTAATGATGGTCAACAGACAACACACAACATTAGTGATGGTCATCAGGCAACACTGAGCACTAGTGATGGTCATCAGGCAACACACTGCACTAGTGATGGTCAACAGGCAACATATGGTACTAGTGATTGTCAACAGGAAACCCCCAACACTAGCGATTATCAACATAGAACACACACCATTAGTGATGGTTAACAGGAAATACACAGCACCAGTGGTTTTCAACAGGTAACACACAGCACTAGTGATGGTCAACAGGCAACACACAACACTAGATATGGTCAACAGGCAACACACAGCACTAGTGATGGTAAACAGGGAACGCACGGCACTAGTGATGTCAACAGGCAACATACAACACTAGCGATGATCAACATTCAGCATACAGCACTAGTGATGGTCAACACACAGCACTAGTGATGGTCAATAGTCAATACACAGCACTAGTGATGGTCAACAGGCAACATACGGCACTGATGATGGTGAACACACAGCACTAGTGATGATCTACATGCAACATATAGCTCTAGTGATTGTCGACAGGCAACACAGCACTGGTAATAGTCAACAGTCAACATACAGCGCTAATGATGGTCAACAGGCAACACACGACACTAATGATGGTGAACACACAGCACTAGTGATGTTCTACAGGCAACATATGCCTCTATTGATGGTCAACAGGCAACACAGCACTAGTGATGGTCAACAGGCAAGACACTGCACAAGTAATGGTCAAAGGTAACACACGTTACTAGTGATGGTCAACAGTCAACACAGAGCACTAGTGATTGTCAACAGCCAACACACAGCATTAGTGATGGTCAACAGACAACACACAGCACAAGTGATGGTCAACAGACAACATAAGGCACTAGTGATTGTCAACAGGCAACACACAGCACTAGTGATGGTCAACAGCGAACATACTGCACTAGTGATGGTCAGCAAACAACACACTAGACTATTGACTGTCAACAAGCAACAAACAGCACTAGTGATGGTTAAAACGTAACACATAGGACTTGGTATGGTCAACAAACAACACACAGCACTAATGATGGTCAACAGACAACACACAGCAATAGTGATGCTCAACACACAGCATTAGTTATGGTCAACAGGCAACACACAGCCTTAATGATGGTCAACAGGCAACACATAGCACAAGCGATGGTCAAAAGGCAACACACGGAACTAGTGATGGTCAACACACATCAGTAGTGACTGTCAACAGGCAAGACACAACAATAGTGATGGCCAACAGGTAACACACGGAACTAATGATGGTCAACACACAGCATTAGTGACGCCCAACAGGCAACACACGACAATAGTGATGGTCAACAGGTAACACACGGAACTAGTGATTGTTAACACACAGCATTAGTGACGGTCAACAGGCAACACATAACAATAGTGATGGTCAACAGGCAACTCACAGCACTAGTAGTGGTCAACAGGCAACACACAGCACTAGTGATGGTCAAAAGGCAACACACAGGACTAGTGACGGTCAACAAACAATACCCTGCATAAGTGATGGACAACAGATAACACACAGCACTAGCGATGGTCAAGAGGCAACACACAGTAGAAGTGATGGGCAACAGACAACACACAGCACTAGTGATGGTCAGCACTCAACACACAGCGCTAGTAATTGCCAAAGGCAACAAACATCACTAGAGATGGTCAACAAAAAATATTGCACTAGTGATGGTCAACACGAAACACACAGCACTATTGATGGTCAACAGGCAACACACAGCGCTAGTGATGGTCAACAGGCACCACACAGCTGTAGTGATGGTTAACAGACAATACACAGCACTAGTGATGGTCAGAAGGTAACATACAGCACTGTTGATGGTCAACAAGCAACTCACAGCACTAGTGATTCTCAACACACAGCGCAACTGATGGTTAACGGGCAACACACAGTCCTAGTGATGGTCAACAGGCAATACACAGCACTAGTGATGGTCAACAGGCAACACAGAGCTCTACTGATGATCATCAGCCAACTCACGACACTAGTGATGGTCAACAGGCAACGCACAGCACTAGTGATGGTCAACAGGCAATACACAGCACTAATGATGGCCAACACACAGCACTAGTGATGGTTAACAGGCAACACACATCATTAGTAATGGTCAACAGGGAACATACGGTATTAGTGATGGCCAATAGACAACATATAACACTATTGATGGTCAACAGGAAGCAAACAACACTAGTGATAGTCAACAGGCAACACACATCCCTAGTGATGGTCAAAAGGCAACACATAGCACTAGTGATGGTCAACAGGCAGTTCACAGCACTAGTGATGGTTATTGGCAACACAATACACTAGTGATGGTCGAAAGGCAACTCACAGCTCTAGTGATGGTCAACAGGGAACACACAGCACAAGTGATGGTCAAAAGGTAGTACACGGAACAGGTGATTGTTTACACACAGCACTAGTGACTGTCTACAGGCAATACACATCAATCGTGACGGTCAATAGCGAACTCACAACACTAATGGTCGTCAACAAGCAACACACAGCACTAGTGATTGTCAATAGGCAACACACAGCACTAGCGATATTCAACAGACAACATACAGCACTAGTGATGGTTAACAGTCAACAACACAGCACTAGTGATGGTCAACAGACAACACACAACACTAGTTATGGTCAACAATTAACACACAGCACTAGTGATGGTCAACAGACAACACACAACACTAGTTATGGTCAACAATTAACACACAGCACTAATGATGGTCAACAGGCAACACACAACACTAGTGATGATCAACACATAGCAGTAGTGATGATCAACACGCAACACACAGCATTAGTGATGTTCAACAGGAAACATACAACACTAGTGATGGTCAACAGGCAACACAGAACATTTGTGACGGTCAAGAGGCATCACACAGCACTAGTGATAGTCAATAGGCAACACATAGCACTAGTGATGGTCAGTAGGCAGCACAGAGCACCAGTGATTGTCAACAGGGAACACAGAGCACTAGTGATGGTCAAAAGGCAACACAATATACTAGTGATGGTCAGAAGGCAGCTCACAGCACTAGTGATGGTCAACCGGTAACACACAGCACTAGTGATGGTCAACACACAACACTGGTGATGGTCAAAAGGTAACATATAGCACTGTTGATGGTCAACAAGCAACACACAGCACTAGTGATTCTTACCACAAGGCATTACCGATGGTCAACGGGCAACACACATCACTAGTGATGGTCAAAAGGCAACACACAGCACTAGTAATGGTCTACAGGCAACACAGAGCACTATGATGATCATCAGCCAACACCCTGCACTAGTGATGGTCAACAGGCAACACACAGCACTAATGAACGTCAACAGACAATACACAACACTAGTGATGGTCAGCAGGCAACACACAGCATTAATGATGGTCAACAGGCAACACACAGCACTAGTGATGGTCAACACACAGCATTAGTGAAGGTTAACAGGCAACGCACAGCACAAATGATGCTCAACAGGCAACAAACAGCAGTAGTGATGGTCAACAGACAATACACAACACTAGTGATGGTCTGCAGGTAAGACACAGCACTAGTGATGGTTAACAGGCATCACACAGAATTAGTGACGGTCAACAGGCAACATACGGTATTAGTGATGGCCAACAGACAACACACAACACTACTGATGGTCAACAGGCAGCAAACAGCACTAGTGATAGTCAACAGGCAACACATATCACTATTGTTGTTCAAAAGGCAACACACAGCACTAGTGATGGTCAACAGGAAATTCACAGCACTAGTGATGATCAATAGACAACACGATACACTGTTGATGGTCAAAAAGCAACTCACAGTTCTAGTGATAGTTAAAAGGGAACACACGGCACAAGTGATGGTCAAAAGGCAATACACGGCACCGGTGATTGTCAACACACAGCACTAGTGATTATCAACAGGCAGTACACAGCAATAGAGTGGCCATCAGGCAACTCACAGCACTAGTGGTGATCAACAGGCAACACACCGCACTATAGTTGTCAACAGGCAACACACAGCACTAGTGATGGTCAACAGGCAACACATAGCACTAATGGTGGTCAACGGCCAACACACATCACTAGTGATGGTCTACAGACAACATTCAGCAATAGTGATGGTTACCAGACAACACTCAGCACTACTGACGATCAACAGACGACACACAACATTAGTGATGGTCAACAGTTAACACACTGCATTAGTGACTGTCAACAGGCAACACCCAGCTCTAGTGATGGTCAACACACAGCACTAGTGATGGTCAACAAGCAACACACAGCATTAGTGATGGTCAACAGGCAACATACAACACTACTGATGGTCAACAGGCAAAAGAGAAAATTTGTGTTGGTCAACAGGCATCACACAACACTAGTGATAGTCAACAGGCAACACACAGAACTAGTGGTGGTCAACAGGCAGCACAGAGCACCAGTGATGGTCAACAGGGAACACAGAGCACTAGTGATGGTCAAAAGGCAACACACAGCACTAGTGATGGTTAACAGGCAACTCATAGCACTAGTGATGGTCAGCAGGCAACACACAGCACTAGCGATGGTCAACAGGCAACACACGACAATAGTGATGGTCAACAGGTAACACACGGAACTAGTGATTGTTAACACACAGCATTAGTGACGGTCAACAGGCAACACATAACAATAGTGATGGTCAACAGGCAACTCACAGCACTAGTAGTGGTCAACAGGCAACACACAGCACTAGTGATGGTCAAAAGGCAACACACAGGACTAGTGACGGTCAACAAACAATACCCTGCATAAGTGATGAACAACAGAAAACACACAGCACTAGCGATGGTCAAGAGGCAACACACAGTAGAAGTGATGGGCAACAGACAACACACAGCACTATTGATGGTCAACAGGCAACACACAGCGCTAGTGATGGTCAACAGGCACCGCACAGCTGTAGTGATGGTTAACAGGCAACACACAGCACTAGTGATGGTAAACACACAGCACTGGTGATGGTCAGAAGGTAACATACAGCACTGTTGATGGTCAACAAGCAACTCACAGCACTAGTGATTCTCAATACACAGCACAACTGATGGTTAACGGGCAACACACAGTACTAGTGATGGTCAACAGGCAATACACAGCACTAGTGATGGTCAACAGGCAACACAGAGCTCTACTGATGATCATCAGCCAACTCATGACACTAGTGATGGTCAACAGGCAACGCACAGCACTAGTGATGGTCAACAGGCAATACACCGCACTAATGATGGTCAACACACAGCACTAGTGATTCTCAACACACAGCGCAACTGATGGTTAACGGGCAACACACAGTCCTAGTGATGGTCAACAGGCAATACACAGCACTAGTGATGGTCAACAGGCAACACAGAGCTCTACTGATGATCATCAGCCAACTCATGACACTAGTGATGGTCAACAGGCAACGCACAGCACTAGTGATGGTCAGCAGGCAATACACCGCACTAATGATGGTCAACACACAGCACTAGTGATGGTTAACAGGCAACACACATCATTAGTGATGGTCAACAGGGAACATACGGTATTAGTGATGGCCAATAGACAACACATAACAGTATTGATGGTCAACAGGAAGCAAACAACACTAGTGATAGTCAACAGGCAACACACATCCCTAGTGATGGCCAAAAGGCAACACACAGCACTAATGATGGTCAACAGGCAGTTCACAGCACTAGTGATGGTTATTGGCAACACAATACACTAGTGATGGTCAAAAGGCAACTCACAGCTCTAGTGATGGTCAACAGGGAACACACAGCACAAGTGATGGTCAAAAGGTAGTACACGGAACAGGTGATTGTTTACACACAGCACTAGTGACTGTCTACAGGCAATACACAGCAATCGTGACGGTCAACAGCAAACTCACATCACTAATGGTGGTCAACAGGCAACACACAGCACTAGTGATTGTCAATAGGCAACACACAGCACTAGTGATATTCAACAGACAACATACAGCACTAGTGATGGTTAACAGACAACAACACAGCAGTAGTGATGGTCAACAGACAACACACAACACTAGTTATAGTCAACAGTTAACACACAGCACTAGTGATGGTGAACAGGCAACACACAACACTAGTGATGGTCAACACATAGCAGTAGTGATGATCAACACGCAACACACAGCATTAGTAATGTTCAACAGGAAACATACAGCACTAGTGATGGTCAACAGGCAACACAGAACATTTGTGACGGTCAAGAGGCATCACACAGCACTAGTGATAACCAACAGGCAACACATAGCACTAGTGATGGTCAATAGGCAGCACAGAGCACCAGTGATTGTCAACAGGGAACACAGAGAACTAGTGATGGTCAAAAGGCAACTCATAGCACTAGTGATGGCCAACAGGCAACACACGGCACTAGTGATGATCAACACACAGCACTGGTGATGGTCAAAAGGTAACATACAGCACTGTTGATGGTCAACAAGCAACACACAGCACTAGTGATTCTTAACACAAGGCACTACCGATGGTCAACGGGCAATACACATCACTAGTGATGGTCAAAAGGCAACACACAGCACTAATAATGGTCTACAGGCAACACAGAGCACTATGATGATCATCAGCCAACACCCTGCTCTAGTGATGGTCAACAGGCAACACACAGCACTAATGGATGTCAACAGACAATACACAACACTAGTGATGGTCAACAGGCAACACACAGCTTTAATGATGGTCAACAGGCAACACACAGCACTAGTGATGGTCAACACACAGCATTAGTGAAGGTTAACAGTCAACACACATCACTAGTGATGGCCATCAGGCAACTCGCAGCACTAGTGGTGATTAACAGGCAACACACACAGCACTATTGTTGTCCACAGGCAACACACAGCACTATTGATGGTCAACAGGCAACACATAGCACTAATGGTGGTCAACGGCCAACACACAGCACTAGTGATGGTCAACAGACAACACTCAGCACTAGTGATGATCAACAGACAACACACAACATTAGTGATGGTCAACAGTTAACACACAGCACTAGTGACTGTCAACAGGCAACACCCAGCTCTAGTGATGGTCAACACACAGCACTAGTGATGGTCAACAAGCAACACACAGCATTAGTGATGGTCAACAGGCAACATACAACACTACTGATGGTCAACAAGCAACAGAGTAAAATTTGTGATTGTTAACAGGCATCACACAACGCTAGTGATAGTCAACAGGCAACACAAAGCACTATTGATGGCCAACAGGCAGCACAGAGCACCAGTGATGGTCAACTGGGAACACAGAGCACTAGTGATGGTCAAAAGGCAACACACAGCACTAGTGATGGTTAACAGGCAACTCATAGCACTAGTGATGGTCAGCAGGCAACACACAGCAATAGTGATGGTCAGCTGGCAACACACAGCACTGTGATGGTCAACAGGCAAGAAACAGAATTAGTGATGGTCAGCAGGCAACGCGCACCACTAGTGATGGTCAAAACACAGCATTAGTGATGGTTAACAGGCAACACTAGTGATGGTTAACAGGCAACTCATAGCACTGGTGATGGTCGACAGGCAACACAATACACTAGTGATTGTCAACAGGCAACACACAGCACAAGAGATTTTAAAAAGACAACACACGGAACTGGTGATGGTCAACACACAGCACTAGTGACGGTTGACAGGCAACACACAAAAATAGTGATGGTCAGCAGGCACCTCACAGCCCTAGCGATGGTGAAAAGGTAACACACAAAAATATTGATGGTCAGCAGGCACCTCACAGCCCTAGTGGTGGTGAAAAGGCAACACAGAGCACTAGTGATTGTCAACAGGCAACACACAGCACTAGTGATGGCCAACAGGCAACACACAGCACTAAAGGTGGACTACAGCCAACACACAGCACTAGTGATGGTCAAAAGACGACATGCAGAACTAGTGATGGTTAACAGGCAGCACACTGCACTAGTGAGGGAGAACAGACAACACACAGCATTAGCGACGGTCAACAGGCAACACACAGCACTAGTGATGGTCAAAAGGCAACCCACAGCACTAGTGATGGTCAACAAACAACGCATTGCACTAGTGATGGTAACAGGCAACACACAGCGCTGGTGATGGTCAACAGGCAACACACAGCACTAGTGATGGTCAACAGCCAACACACAGCACTAGTGATGGTCAACAGGAAACACACAGCACTAGTGATGGTCAACAGGGAATACACAGCACTGGTGATGGTCAATACACGACACTATGGATGGTCAACAGGCAACACACAGCACTAATAATGGTCAACAGGCAACACACAGCACTAATGATGGTCAGCTGGCAACACATAGAACTAGTGATGGTCAACTGGCAACACACAGCACTAGTGATGGTCAACAGGCAAGAAACAGAATTAGTGACGGTCAACAGGCAACACACAGCACTAGTGATGGTCAACACACAGCATTAGTGATGATTAACAGGCAACACACACTACTAGTGATGGTCAACAGGCAACAAACAGCAGTAGTGATGGTCAAGAGACAATACACAAAACTAGTGATGGTCTGCAGGCAACACACAGCACTAGTGATGGTCAACAGGCAACACACTGCACTAGTGATGGTCAACAGGCAACATAAAGCACTTGTGATTGTCATCAGACAACACACAGCATTAGTGATGATGGAAAGGCAACACACAGCACTAGTGATGGTTAAAAGGCAACATATTACCCTAGTGACTGTCAACAGGCAACACACAGCACTAGCGATGGTCAACACAACACTAGTGATGGTCAACAGGCAACACACAGCACGAGTGATGGTCAACAGGCAACACACAGCACTAGTGATTGTCAACAGGCAACACACAGCATTAGTGATGGTCAACACACAACACTAGGGATGGTCAATAGGCAACACACAGCTCTAGTGATGGTCAACAGGCAGCACACAGCACTACTGATGGTCAGCAGGCAACACACAGCACTAGTGATGGTCAACTGGGAACACACAACACTAGTGATGGTCAACAGCCAACACACAACATTAGTGATGGTCAATAGGCAACACACAGCACTAGTGATGGTCAACACACTGCATTAGTGAGGGTTAACAGGCAACACATAGCAGTAGTGATGGTCATCAGACAATGCACAACACTAATGATGGTCTGCAGGTAACACACAGTACAAGTGATGGTCAACAAGCAACACACAGCACTAGTGATGGTCAACAGGCAATATATGGCACTAGTGATTGTTGACAGCACGCAGCACTAACGATTATCAACATACAACACACAGTATTAGTGATGGTCAACAGGCAAGACACAGCACTAGTGAGGGTCAACAGGAAACACACAGCATTAGTGATGGCCAACAGGCAACACACAGCATTAGTCATGGTCAACAGGCAACACACAGCACTAGTGGTGGTAAACAGGCAACACACGGCACTAGTGATGTCAAGAGGCAACATACAGCACTAGCGATGATCAACATACAGCACACAGCACTAGTGAATGTCAACACACAGCACTAATGATGGTCAACAGTCAATACACAGCAGTAGTGATGGTCAACAGGCAACACACGGCACTAATGATGATGAACACACAGCACTAGTGATGATCCTCAGACAACATATAGCTCTAGTGATGGTCAACAGGCAACACAGCACTAATGATGGTCAACAGTCAACACACAGCACTAGTGATTGTCAACAGGCAACACACGGCGCTAATGATGGTGAACACACAGCACGAGTGATGATCTATGGGCAGCATATAGCTCTAGTGATGGTCAACAGTCAACACAGCACTAGTGATGGTCAACAATTAACACATAGCACTAGTGATGGTCTACAGGCAACACACAGCACTCTTGATGGTCAACAGGCAACACACAGCACTACTGATGGTCAACAGGCAACACACAGCTGTAGTGATGGTCAAGCGGCAAATCACAGCACTAGTGATGGTCAACAGGCAAGACACAGCACAAGTGATAGCCAAAGGGAACACACGTGACTAGTGATTGTCAAGAGCCAACACAGAGCACTAGTGATGGTCAACAACCAACACACAACAAAAGTGATGTTCAACAGACAACACAGAGCATAAGTGATGATCAACAGGCAACACACAGCACTAGTGATGGTCAACACATAGCACTAGTGATGGCCAACAGGTAACACACAGCACTGTTGATGGTCAACAAGCAACCCACAGCACTAGTGATGCTCAACACACAGCACTAGTAATGATCAATGAACAACACACAACACTAGTGATGGTCAGTGTGTAACACACGGCACTAGTGATGGTCAACAGGCAACACTGAGCACTAGTGATGGTCAACAACCAACACACAACAATAGTGATGGTTAACAGACAACACAAATCATAAGTGATGATCAACAGGCAACAAACAGCACTAGTGATTGTCAACAGGCAACACACAACATTAATGATGATTAACATAAAACACACAACATTAGTGATGGTCAACAGTCAACACACAGCACTAGTGATGGTCAACAGGAAGCACAGAGCACTAGTGATAGTCAACAGGCAACACACAGCACTAGTGATGGTCAACAGTCAACACACAGCACTAGTGATGGTCAACAGGAAGCACAGAGCACTAGTGATAGTCAACAGGCAACACACAGTACTAGTGATGGTAAACAGGCAACACATGGCACTAGTGATGTCAACAGGCAACACACAGCACTAGCGATGATCAGCATACAGCACACAGCACTAGTGATGGTCAACACACAGCACTAGTGATGGTCAACAGTCAATACACAGCATTAGTGATGGTCAACAGGCAACACACGGCACTAGTGATGGTGAACACTTAGCACTAGTGATGATCTAGAGGCAACATATATCTCTAGTGATGGTCGACAGGCAACACAGCTCTAGTGATGGTCAACAGTCAACACACAGCACTAGGGATGGTCAAAAGGCAACACACAGCACTACTGATGATGAACACACAGCA